>NC_081405.1:175812699-175967699 GCF_030272615.1 Cryptomeria japonica
TGCCACACCTAAGGTAACAAAGACTTACAAAAAATCTACTCGGAGACTCATTTTGGCAAAAGAGTCTAGTGACACCAAATCTGAGGACAAGAACAAATTTCAGATTGTCAAGAGTACAAAGGACAATGTACATAGTGTTGAAAACTTTTGTGCTAATCTAAAGGAATATGGTGGATTTGGATCCTTTAGATATGTTAAATATGAATCTAGGAATGATGAAGAAAATAGACAAATAGAAGAAGCTGTCATCTGCACACTTTTGAAATTCTGACTGGTCCCATTGGAAGTATCTAATTCTCTTCCAAAATAATTGTATAATCATATTGACAACAGGTGGAAATATGCAATGGACATGGAATTACAGATGAGAGAAAGAAGTCTGGTACATCTCTTTCCAAACATGTCGGTAGATGAAATTAAAGAACATCTGACAAACTACCACAAATGCTTTCAAATCAAACAAAGAGCTTTAAAATTGATGAATGGACTCTACTTAGATGTAGAGAATGAAACCAAAGAAAAGTGGCAGGAAATATTTAGAATAAAGGATGGCTGTGAGAAAGCAGAAATTGAAATAGTAGATGTCACCGAGCAAGATCCTAATGTCCCCGAGCAAGACCCTACAGACACCATACAGATAGATGAAGATATCATGGATACAGAGGCACCGGAACAGGAAATGATAGAAGGAAATGCATATGCAAAACTTGTATCCAGTGAATTCATTTTGGAACAAGTTCAGCCTTATCCACTGGTCAATCAACCTACTTCAACTGAGGCCCCTCAGGATATAGAACATGAAAAAGAGGATGACAAGTCTAAAATAGGAGAAGGTACTTCTCAAGCCACCAGTGAACAGCCCTCTCAAGCACCTTCTAGCATTGAGATTACTGCAACTGAGATGCCCAGTACCGAGACACCAAAGGACACCTCAGAGGCTAAAATAACTGATCAAAGTGTTGCCTCTACCAAGCAACCTACCGAGAGTCAACAAGCCTCACAAGCCATTGTTCTAGTTCCTTCGGTGAAAGGTAAAGAAAAGAAATTAAAAATTCATAGTTTCAAAGTTGATTTGTCAAAACCAATAGTGTTGCTGAATGTTGACATATCAAAATTAAAAGGGCAAGCACTTATTGATTTCGGTGAACTATGCAAAGCAAAGGCCGAACAAGAGAAGCAAATGGCCATTCAAAAGAAAAATAAAGTACTTCAGAAGGTAAAGACACTATTATCAGATACGTTACCTATAGCTACAGTGTCAACCAATGCAGCCATCCACATTCAACTAGATGAACTTCTCAATCAGATAGAGACATCTAGAGTAGATGCATCTGAATATTTGAGAAAGCTAAAAGACAAGGAGCTCACTACAAAAATGATAGAAGAGGTACAGAAGGCTATTGCTATTGGCAAAGTCAAACTTGTCAAATTTATTGCTGAGTTGACCCCTCAACTCAAGCACATTCTTTATTTATTTTAGAAACTTTGTACATTCTCTGTATTCATAAAAGACATCAGAAATAAAATAGAAGCAATTGAGAAAGAGATCACTGATCTCTCAAATAAGTTGACCACAGAGCCCAATTCAGTTCAGAATTTTTATACAAAGTTACAACGGCTCATGGCTCAACAGTTGGACTTAAGAAATGAAGAGCACAAGATCAGGATGGATATAATGACACTTCAGACATTATTCCTTCCTCATCTTTCATTAGTCCAAGAACAGATTAACCGAGCCACTCACCTATCTATTATACAAGAGGGAAGCACATTAGATGGCTTAATTTCTTTATTGGCTGATATTCAAGCACATAATTCTTTAATGGATAGTGTAAAGAATGCACTCTCTGTCGCTCTCACCGAAGCAAAGACAAAGTATAAATCCATTTTTGACCAGTTGCCACCACCAAATGGTAACTAAATTTTGATGTTCGTCAAAAAGGGGGAGTAATATAGTATTCAAAGTATAGTATCAAACAAAAGGAGTGTAGTACACAAGGGAGTATACCGAACAGAGTGAGCAAAATGAGCAGAACAGAATATATCTTATGCACAGTTAATTTTGACAGTGATCACTGAGTAGTGAACAGAGTAGAACAGTAGTGATTACAGGATATTGATCATCAAGCATGCAAAATCAGAGTGTAGTATAGTATATTGATAAGGGGAGTATATCTATACATACTATTTCATTGACTATTGTATATACTGTCAGTTTAGTCAAATTTTGCAAGTATATAGATTTTTGAGTTATAACTTTGAAAGTAGTTTTTGTCAAACATCTCAACTAATGTCAAAAGGGGAGATTGTTACAACTTATTGAGTTGCCATTAGTCTTATGTTCAAAGTTATTCTATATACTCTAGTCGGTTAACTCTATCGAAATATTCAATCGGTATGAACAGAGCAATCGGTAATAGAAGAAACTAGTCACAGAGCCTAGTATACACCGAGCTATCTACCGAGTATCATTATATGTCTACCGAGTATCATTATATGTCTACCGAGCAGCAAAGATGACATAACCAGTTGATATACACCGAGTTAAACATGTAACCAGATTCATTGAACTTGGACATGCATATGGAAACATGTTACAAGATCGAGGTACATAGAACCGTTATGACATTGGAAATTGTACTTAAAGATTGTGTATGATTTCGAGGTCATTTAACCAATAAAATATTTTGTATAGTTATTCATTTGATAAAACATGTTTGTAAGATTGAAGCAATGAATGGATCACCATCGTAAGAGATCTATTTATACAACATGGATTGAGATCAGAAACATACATGCAAAAAGGAAGATATAGTAATGCATGAGTGTATGAAGATTGTTACAGAGACACAGAGGTCACCGAGAAGCATTTCAGAGAACAGTCAAAGAACAGAGTAAACAGAAGGGTTTACCGAGTTACTATATGGGTTACCAAGGTATGCTATAAGCAAGGTAATCTTATCTAAGCACATAGAATCTTCTATAACATTTCAGATGTAAAGTTGCAGATATTTGTAATAATTTCACTGTAATATTTTGAGTTATAGATAAACCTTTAACAGTGTAAAAGACTCTAACCAAGTCTATAAATTGTAAAGCATCTAACCATGTGCAGCATTTAGATTAAGTGTTGTAAAATCCTTTAGCAAGGTAGATCTAATAGATCTTGATACTCCTAACAGGGTAAGCTGTCAGAAATAGCTAAACATGTAGCTCTAGCCGAGCATCTTTGTTATTGCAGTAGTAAAGTTGTGGGTGCCATCCCCACTGCAGTTTTTCTCTCTAACCAAGAGTTTCTGTGTAACAAAAATATATGTTTTATGGAGTGAATCATGTATGATTGTTATTCATTTATTTTAGCTTTACGTTATGTTACAGTAGTTTTCAGTTTATGCATAACAGTAAAGATATTGTTTGGAAAAGGATTTGAAGTACTGATTCACCCCTCTCCTCTCAGTACATTAGCTTTCCATATTGGGCCTAACAGAGGAAAAGACAATAGAGGCCATAAAGGAGGCTTTGGAGGAAGGAGTTCTGAGCAAAGAACTCAAGGAGAGTCTAAAACTCACTGAAGATAGTGACAGCAGTAGAGGAGGATTCAATAGAGGAAGGGGATCAAACAATGGTTCTAGAGGAAGATCTAGTGGACAAGGTAGAGGTTCCTCATATTTAGCAACAATGAAGTGTTACCATTGTAACCAACTTGGTCATCTAGCATATAGGTGTCCAGAGAAGGGATCATCATCACATGGTGGTGAAAGAAGAGTGAACGACTTACAAGAAGAGTCCTCAAGCAGCAAGACTTCTGAGGTTTCCTTAGAGTCAAAAGTGGGTGACAACTTGATGATAAGGGGAACATTGATCAAAGAACCGGTTAGAGAAGAGCCAAGCCAAAGAAGGTCCTTATTTTGGATCAAATGCAAGATTGTGGACAAAGTGTACAAGGTGATAGATGATTCAGGGTCTACAGACAACATGGTGTGAGAAGAGGCAATGAGCAAGCTCAAATTGCAAAGGATACCTCACAAAAATCCCTATAGAGTCACTTGGTTGAACAAAGTCCAACATGTCCTAGTTAATGAGAAAGCATGGGTGGATTTTACCATTGGAAGGTATAAGGACAAGGTGCTATGTGATGTCCTACCCATGGATGCATGCCATCATCTATTGGGAAGACAATGGCAATTTGATAGACAAGCTATCCATGATGGAGCCAAGAACGCATTCTCATTCAAGAAAGATGGAGTCACATTCAAGATTCAGTCTATCCTTGAGGAAGGAGAAAAGAGGGCAGCAGGTCCTAATGTTCTCTTGGTGAGTGAAAAACAATTCTTAAAGACAGTAGAGGAAGGTTAAGATATAGGGTTTGCACTTGTGATGAAGCCCAAAGAAGAAGACAAGAAGGTGCAGCAAGATTTGCCATTAGAGGTGCAAGATTTGTTGAAGAAATTCAAAGGTATAGTAAGTGAAGGACAGCTTGCCACCTTACCTCCTAAAAGACCCATAAGCCATCAAATAGACTTCATTCCCAGAGCATCCTTGCCTAATAAGGTAGCCTATAAAATGACTCCTCAACAAAACGTTGAAATTGCCAAGCAAATCCAAGAGCTCCTAGACCAAGACCTAATTAGGAAAAGTATTAGCCCTTGTGTTGTCCCTACCATGTTAGCACCAAATAAAGGTGGCACTTGGATATTGTGTACTGATTCTAGAGCCATAATTAGGATCACCATTAGATATAGGTTCCCTATTCCTAGAATAGAAGATCTAATGGATTGTTTAGGGGAAGCCAAGTACTTTACCAAGATTGACCTTAAGAGTGGTTATCATCAAATTAGGATTAAGGAGGGAGATGAATGGAAGACTGCATTCAAGACAACTGAGGGTCTTTATGAGTGGCTTGTAATGCCATTTTTCTTATCCAATGCTCCAAGCACCTTCATGAGACTCATGAATGAGGTGATGAAGGACTTCATAGGTAAATTTGTTGTAGTTTATCTTGATGATATTCTCATTTTTAGTAAAGAAAGAGCAGCACACCTTAATCATTTGCAAGATGTAATACAAAGATTGTATGATGAAAAGCTAACTATGAATTTGGATAAATGTGAGTTTGTCAAATAGGAGTTGATTTACCTTGGGTTTGTGCTGTCTCAAGGAAACCTCAAGATAGATCCAAGCAAGGTTGAAGCCATTGTAAATTTGCCTACTCCTAAGACAGCAACAGAGGTGAGAAGCTTCCATGGGATAGCTCAGTACTATAGGAAGTTCATTAGGTAGTTCAGTGTTATATGTGCACCTATGCTAGACACCATTAGGGGTGGAGTAAAGGAAAATTTTTAGTAGGGTGAAGCAAACAAAGGTTTTGAAACCTTGAAGGAGAATATAGATACCCGATCGGTGTTAGTCTTGCCTAGTTTTGAGAAACTTTTCATTGTAGAGTGTGATACAAGAAATGTTGCAGTAGGTGTTATCCTAAGCCTAGAAGAAAGACTAGTAGCTTTCCATAGTGAGAAGCTAAGTGATGAAAATAAGAAATACTCTTCATTTATTCTTGAACTGTATCCTTTAGTGCAGACATTGAGAAAGTGGAGACACTACCTCCTCCCTAAAGAATCTGTGGTCTATACAGACAACCAAGCATTGAGTTTCCTGAATTCTCAAGACAAGCTCAGTCACAAACATATGAAATGGGTGGAGTATATGTAGGCCTATACATTCACCATTAAGCATAAGAAAAGGTAGCTAAACCACGTGCCAGATGCACTAAGTAGGAGACTCTTGACAGTCCAAGAAGTTTAATTAAGGAGCATGGGTGTGGACAGTTTTAGAGACTTGTACCCAGAGGATGAGGACTTCTCAAATGCCTATAAGGTGTGTAAGGAGTACCAAAATCACTTCCATAGTGAGTATTCTGATTTTACCTTGCAAAATGGACTGTTATTCATAGGTGGGCAGCTTTGTGTGCCTAGAGGCTCCATGAGAGAAAATCTCATTCAAGAAAAGCATAATGGCAGCCTTAGTGGACATTTTGGAGTCAATAAGACTCAAGAGTTGGTGCAGAGGTACTATTATTGGCCAAGGATGAATTTATATGTGAAGAAGTATGTTGAGACTTGCATAGTGTGCCAAAAGGCCAAAGGTACTTCAACAAATGTCGGTTTATACCAACCACTTCCCATCCCAAATAGACCTTGGGAATGCATTAGCATAGACTTTTTTGTAGGTCTACCAAGGACAAAGCAAGGATATGACAGCATTTATGTCATTGTGGATAGATTTAGCAAAATGGCTCACTTTGTGCCTTGCAAGACTACTCATGATGCATGCCAAATTGACCACTTGTTATTTAAGGAGGTAGTAAGGATACATGGGCTACCAATGAGTATTGTTTCAGATAGGGACTCAAAGTTCATGAGTCATTTTTGGAAGACATTATAGCAAAATCTTGGCACCAATCTCTCTTTTGGATCAGCCTACCACCCTCAAACAAATGGGTTGACCGAGGTGGTGAATAGGAGCTTGGGAAACTTGTTAAGGTGTCTCATGAAGGAATATGGCCAAACATGGGATCAAGTACTCTCACAAGGTGAATATGCATATAATGACACCATAAATAGGACTACCGGCAAGATCCCTTTTGAAGTGGTCTATGGTGTGCACCCAAGAGGCATTTTGGAAGTAAGAGACTTGGGAGGTTTCGTAGCAAGAAGTAGATATGTAGAGGACTTTTCTCAATCAAAGAAAGAGGTCCATGATTCAGTTATACAAGCATTGATGGATAACACAAGCAAACTCAAATAAAAAGTTGATGAAAAGAGGAAGAACCTACAATTTCAAGTGGGGGATTTCGTCATGGTGCACTTGAAAAAAGCAAGGCTACAGCAAGGAGTTCCAAACAAGTTGAAAATGAGGAGGATAGGTCCATGTGCCATTATGGCCAAGTATGGAGCAAATGCCTATAAAGTGGATCTACCTAGTGACATAGGCTTGTCACCAGTTTTCAATATAGCAGATCTAGTTGCATACAAGGGACCAGTTCAAAGTTTAGATTGTAGTCACTCAGAGGTTTTAGTTGATGTGGACAACCTTTAGTTACCAACCAAACCAACTCCAAGGGCCGAGAGGTGTTGAGTTCAAGGATCGCCAAGAAGACAAGGCATCAAGTCTATCTGGAGCACCTAATAAAATGGCAAGGTATGGATGATGTTGAAGCTACATGGGTGATGGAGATAAAGTTTCAAAAGCTTTGAATTGATGAAAATATAATTCCCAAAGAGGTGACATAATCTTCTTTTGTTTGGGAGAATGGTGCAGGAGCACCTAGGACTTGGATAATCTAGTTTTACAATTTTGGCCTGTACTGACCCTATACAAGTCAGTGATGAATAATAACTCTAGGAGGGTCCAAGAGTGAGTATTTTTTGCCAATTTAGGCCTAGGTTAAGTTCATTCTACTTAGGTTTGCATTTTAGTGTGAGTAGTGAGTTTGAGTAGGTAAATGGGCCTTTTATTGGTCAAAAGTGTCAAAACTTGGTAAAAGAATTAGAGATGGTTAAATAGGTCTTAGACATGTTTAAGAAGTCATATGTTATGACTTGGAATAGGTCTTATAGGTTGGAGAGACCAAAAATTGCAAAAGTGCAAAGTTGCAAAAAGTTGTCATGACAACTTTTGTCCTGAATTGGATAGTGATGGAGTTAGTGATTGTTCAATGCCCTAGGATGCCTCCACATGTGGGAAAAATATATAAACCCCCTCTTTCACTTTTACCAAGGTTGGTGAAGTGTGTATTGTAAGTGCAACAACTGAAACTACTCATTTTCAGTCTTGTTAGCAGCATTTTTGTTCGTTTTACTCAATTTTGCAATAGAATATGGATGGAATCCATTGATCCAGAAATGGATTGAGTTAATCTTGTGTTTTTGTGTATTTTTAGTTCATTTTAGAGAACTGTGTTAATCTTGTGTTTTTGTGTATTTTTATTTCATTTTAGAGCATTGTAAATACTTTACATAGTTTTTTTCTTGTTCAAGTTTGTAAATATCCAGTTTTGGCTTGTAATTAGCAATTTCCTTGTAAATATGGTTGCCCCGTGAGTCCCACACGTGCCGCCATCACGGATAGTTGGTATATGGTTGGAAACATTTTTTACATTATAAATATGTAGGTTCAAATGCTAGAGAAGTGTTTAAGCATGACTGTCACCTCATTCTAAGCGAGTCCAGGAACAACCCAGCTAGAGGAAAAGAGGTGAAAAGGTGGAGTAAAGTGCAAGGGTGAGGGAAAAACCACCATTTCAGAGTTTGGAGGGGTCCATGGGGTTGGGGAATATTTTTCCATGTAGGGAGGAGCCTTTACAAATACATTTGATAGCAAAACCCCAACTTGTTCATTCACTGTCGGTTAAAGGCCTAATAAACTCTTCAACCCCTCATTTTAGGGTTCACACATTGTACGGTCAGACCAGGGCCTAAAACCAAAAAAATCCTTTAGGTATTGGTCTATCATTGAAGAAAATAAAAACTTGTTTTGGGGTCCTTTGAGTCATTTTCCCTCAAGCCCTAGAAAACCGGTTTAGGAGGCCTAATTGGGGCTCATTCCTTGTAGCCCTTTCCTAGGCAAGATTTGGAAACTGATAAGAAACCTCAAGGTTGAAAACCACTAATCAACTCCAAATGCACTAAAAACATGTTATAAGACCTCTTTATACCTCTGCATCATCTCATAGTAGTAGGAGGTCATTTTGACAAGTTGAGGCCAAGAGGCCAGAAGTGAACAATCTAGAAGCACAGTGAATTGATAGGGTTCCTAACCAAAACACCTAAAGAAAACACCTTAGGAAGTTCAAGAATACATCCCTAGAAGATATTGAGAAGGACTTGGAGGTCTAGAGAGCAACTAGACCTAGTGATTTGGTGGAATTGAGCAACACCAGCTAGTGGAGTGTTGAGCAAGCTAGGAGAATCCCATCAGTCCAGCAGTTAAATCTACAATGATGTCGATGTTAGGCAAAGGAAAGTCATCCTTTCGACATGCGTTATTAAGATCTTTGAAGTCTGTGCTTATTCTGATGCTTTTATCTAGTTTTGAAATAGAAATGATGTTGGATACCCATTGAGGATATGCTACCGGTCTGATCAATCCAACATCCAATAATTTCTTTAGTTCTGATTTGACCAGAAGAGCAATATGAGGATGAATTTTCCTTAACTTCTATTTGACTGGTTTAGCTCCTAGACTCACATTCAAGTGATGCATAATAAGCTTTGGATCTAACCTTGGCATTTCTGCATATGACCAGGCAAAATTGATTTGCCTTCATTTGAAGAATTCTATATATTGTTGCATTTCTTGCTCAGACAAAGAAGTCGTTGGATGAAGAATCTTTGGTTGCTCTGTTGTGCCAATGTTAATTGCCTCTATTGGTTTGATCAAAATGGATGACCTTTCTTGATAGTGCTTAGGTAAAGTGTCAAATCTCCCATCTTTCAGCGCCTCGAGGATGTTTTCACCATTAGATGCATCCTTTCTTTCTACTTTTTCCCAATCTAATGCTGCCAAGAAATGGTTTTCAGCATTAGACTTGATATTCTTTTCTTTATTTTCACTTTTGTGACTAGGAGATTTGGCCCCCAATTGATTGGAAGATTCCTTGCTGAAATTCTTGGTGAGATTTATTACAGGTTCAATGGCATTAAGATATACAAATATGGCATGGTCATTAGGAAAGGTGTCAACGGCAGTATGTCCTTCATTTTCCCAATCAATTATCTCGGGGTGGATTAGAGGTAAGGGGTCTTCAGGTTGGGATGTTATGAGAGTATTAAGGGTCATGATGGATGTATCAAATTTTTTAATATGTGTATCAATTTCTAGAATGGTACTCTCATCATAATGATCTCGCATAAGAAACTCTTGATCGTCCTCAGTTAAGTCCAAATCAACTAAATATGATTCTAATTCAAGTGAACTATTTCCTGACGTTTGTCCTGCATACGTGTGAACTAAATCTCCTTCAAAGAAATTTTCTTCATCTGATTCTTCAGAGTGATAAGAATCCCATTCCCATTCATTAGAATTTGTATCACTTACGGCTTGCAATCTACAGATTTGGTCATATAGCATTTCTTCTGCTTTTCTGACTATACTTTTCTTCTTTTGTATTCAACTTCCTCTGGGTTGAGATTGAGTTCTATCAATCTTTTTATGAGCTTTCCTTGATTAATGCTAGGTTCATGTTTATTTTGATTGATATTTAATGCTCCTTGAGAGGTGCTTTTAGTTTGTTTCTCTTATTGATTTGAAGCTTGTTTCTTTTCCCATTTCAGGTTTCCTTGTGTTTGTTGTTTAGCTGATGTTTCTTCTCTTTCAATTGCTAGTTGTTCTTGTCTATTTTCATATTCCTCTTGTTGTTGACTAAAAGATGTGCCTTCTGGTAGATTAACTTCTCCATACCCTAAGCCTCTTTTGTCTATAGTCTCTTGAGTATGAGGTTGAATAGGTTCTGAGATACCTTCTTTTCTTTTTCCTATAGGAATTGTTCCAGTGTATCCCATCTTTTTGAGAATGTTAAATCATTTTCTATACTTTTCTATAGGTATGCGGACATTGTTAATCTTTTGCTGAAATTCTTCATCCTTGTATAGCCACTATAACACATCTTTGTCTTTTGTTTCCTCTGATAAGGTTCTAGCACTAACAAATGCTCCATCAAATATCAGAAGATGTTTTACAATTGGTTGTTGCTTAGGGTTTGATGGTTTTCCAAAGGATTTAGGAGCAAGTGGTAATTGTGATATTGAATATTCTTCATTCCCTTGATCTCTTAGCTACATTTGTTTTTCCCTACTTGAAAAGATAGAGGCAAATGATTGTTCCTTAGATTGTGTGTTCGAAGATGATGCCTCCCTATTATGAGGAACAATGACTTCTTGAATTGGTTTAAGATTACTACAATACTGAAATGGATTTGAATCTGCTAAGATGGTGATTTCCAGCCCACTGTAGGGAAACTTTAAGCACTGGTGGTATGTTGATGGAACAGCTTGTATGTCATGTATCTAGGATCTTCCCAAGATTATGTTATATGATAAATCTAAGTCTAGAGCTTGGCAGGTTGTGTCTTTCTGTAAAGGTCCCACTCTGATGGGTAACATCATAATTCCTTTAGAGGAACGTTGTTCTTCATCATAGGCTTTTATGGTGATCTTTTTCCAGGGATCAACTGCATCTTCTAAATAACCTCAAGCACAGAGAAGATTCAAAGAGTAAATGTTTAAGCCAACTCCTCCATCTATTAGGACACGTTTAACTCGTGTCTTATGAATGATGACTTCGATATGAAGGGGAGTGTTATGGGGATGTTTCAAGGACATGTCATCTTCTTTGGTGAATGATAAGTAGTGAGGGGTTGTGAGGTGTCCCACCATGGTTTGGAATTGATCGATATCAAGATCTTTGGATATTGTTGTATCTACTAATGCTCGTTCTAGAATTTCTTTGTGTGCAGGTGAAAGCTTTAAAAGTTCTAAGATGGATATTTGTGTGGTTGTTTTCTGCAATTGATCCACTAGATTTAATTATTTTGCAGTGGATGATATGTTTGTCATAGGACCCGGTAAAACAACTTTAGCTTTGTTTCTTGTTATAACGTGAGTAGGTTCTTGATTTTGCTTTTCTTTAGCTACAATCACATTCACCATATTATCATATGTATGAGCATAGTTTACCTTTGCTTTACCCTTGCCATTGTTTGTTGCTAATGATTCACCTTTCTCATAGTTTGGAAATGGAGTTTTAAAATTTGTATGAGATCCATTTGTTGTATGTCCATCCACTTTTATTACTCCATTATCAATCAAATCTTGTATGACATGTTTCAACTTCTAACAATTATCTGTGTGATGTCCCTTGTTTCGATGAAAATCGCAATAATGGTTATCATTACACCAAGGTGGTTTTATTTGAGGTTCATAGTTCCTTTCTTCTGGTAAAGTGATCAATTTGTTTGTGAGAAGTGTCTTTAGTGCTGACCCAAGGGGTTCACTGATGTTTGTTAATTGTCTTCGAAAGAAATTTTTGATAGCTGCTTTTTGGTGATGGTTGTTTTGCTGAACCGTTGTTGAGTGAATGGATAAATTAAAAACCATTTTCTTTCATTTCACATTGTTGTTTTCCACTATTCCATCATTGACGACATTTCAATTTCTATTCCAAAACTTTGTCTTATCATTGTGATTGTTGTTATTGTTGTTGTTAGGAGGATGGACTCTATCTTTGTATATTTTCAACTCACCTTTCTTTATCATGGCTTCCTCCATTCTGATTCCATTATCAATCATCTTTCTGAAACTTTGATTTCCTTGCATTTTTAAATAATAACTCATTTGATCATTTAAGTTGTCGATGAATATGTCCATTTTTTTATACTCTGGCACTGTACGAGGATACTGTGAAGCTAACCATCTCCATCATTGTAAAAATGTCATGAAAGGTTCTCCATCCTTTTGTTTAGTGTTACATAGGTCTAGCATTGTTACTTCATGTTGTATGTTGTAAGAGTATTGTGAAACAAACTTATCCACCAATTCTGAGAATGATCTGATTACAGGTGGAAGTTTGGAGAACCATTCCATAGCTAGTCCAGTTAAGCTTTTTAGGAAATAATCTCATCAAGTATCCTCATGTGCAAACTCCATACTCATTGTGCAAAATTCTCATATATGATCTTAGGGTCCGTGCTTCCATCATATTTTTTCGTATCTAGGAGTTTCAAAACCTATAGGAAATAGTATCATGTTTAAATTTTTGTCGAATGGATAAGGACAGATTTCTTGAAGTGAGTATCGTCTAACATTTCCTCTCTGCATATCTTGAATTTGTGTTTGCAGTGTTTGCAGTTATTTTGTGAGAATTGTGATAGGATTATCAACATGATTTTTTCTTGCATAACCATGATTTTACATTCTAGGAGGATCTGGATCTCTTCTTGTGTCATCTCTAGTCCTTCTTGTATCTTCATTAGATTGAATGTTATTCAAAATTTCTACTTCATCTCTTTTGGGTATGTAAGTTTCTTCATTAGTTCCGGAGTTACTAGGAATTGATGTGTCATTCATTTTAAGACCAAATATATCCTCATATTGTTAGGGGGAGGGTCACTTTTATGTTGTCAATTTGTTCACATCAAAATCTTGGGGAAGGGTAGCACCAGATTTTGCTAACATTAGAAAGAAAAAAAAAAAATTCTCCCTCCAATAATTTCTGCATAAATTTATCAAATTGAGGATCCTTTTTGATGTCTCTGATATTTTGTTATGTTATTTCTCCTTCAACTTGTATTTCATCTTCATGTTCCATGGTTATATGATCTTCGCTTATTTCCAATGTTTCAATTTTCATCTCCGTGATTCTTCGTATCTGAGCTCTGGTTAGAATGGGCATACACGTGTGTTATTTTGCTAGGATTCAATTATCCAAAAGTTGTTTTAGTAAGTCATCAACTATCAAGGTAAATGTGATAGCATGATATGACACGAAAAGATGGTTCAAGTATTTAAAGGTTTGCAAGTTTTTCAATCTTTGGTTTTGGAGTGCAATGGTGATGATTTGATAAGAACCTAGTCCAGTAGGAACGATATATCCTATGATGTGGGACAAGATTATCCTGACCAAGCATTTCAGTTTTGTGATAGAGGATGATAGATCCTAATGAGAAACTATGTTTAAGCGATCAGTTTATCAAATAGGTTGATGAAGCACTTTGAGATGTTTAGATCTTGAACTTGTTGAGGGTGAGCACTTGAAAATATTGAGGTGTTTATGTTTCTAAAATCTGATTTTGACGGATGATAACTTGACCAAGCGAACAAAGGAGATAATCCAAGCACAAAATGACAGAGAGCGGGCATTTATGATTACTGTAAATTGATCAAGTAGAAATGACAGATCCAAAAAAGGCATGCAATACACAGCTCTGGACTAGCAGAAATAGAGATTAATACAACAAACTATATAGTCCAAAATGACAAAAGATACAAGGCCATATGACAAACTAGGATTTTCATGTGGAAGAGAATAGGCTCGTACGATAGACTATACAGCCCCAAATGACAAAAGATACAAGACCATACAACAAACTAGGATTTTCATGTGGAAGAGAACACGCTCGTACGACAAAATTTTCTGAGCCATACGACTAAGGATTGATCTCATACGACAAAATGACAACATATCATATGGCTGGCCAAGACAATATCTATTTAATCATGTTGCCCAATACAACATTCAGTCAAATAGCTAGATGCTTGGTAGCATGGGATCCCCCTTACAGTGCACTCACTTCTCAGGCGTACCAAGCTTCAAATTCAAAGGTCATCACTTCCCAATAATTTTTTATCTCTAACTAAAGAGTACATGAGAGGTATCTCTGGCGTGTGTGTATCACAATGCTTGAGCCAATAGATAGAAATATTTTGGCATCTAAAAATAAGGGGTTCTAGTAAGGCCATCTGTTCAAGTGGGTGTAGATCCGATGAATTTAATTGCCACTACACCATTCCAGGACCCCATCTCTACAACTTTAGTTGCATCCACAATTATTTAGAGTGGTTCAGAAGAGCTTGGCCTCAGCTTGTCACCACTTTGGGTCGTTCCCTCTTACCAATGCCTATGTGAAGTGTCAGGAAAATTGGGAGATAGGCCCACTTCTAAGGGTAAAAACACACGAGCGAAATGAAATAGGACAAGACAAACATGGTATCCATTGACCTTTCGCAAACGAAATGTGCAACTATTCTAAAAATCACAAACACTCAGTTTTGATGAAATTCTTTGACCACGTCCTGCAACAAATGAGTTAGTAGTTTCAATATTATGGCCTCTGACACACTACATTGGGTGTCCTAAACAAATTATTGGCCCTGCAAGGTTAGCTTCAAAATCAAAAAGCAAAACTAAAACCTATGACTACACCAAAGACAACCTAAAAATACTATCACACCAAAATACTGAAAATTACTAACAAAAAACACTAATAGACTAAAGAAGACACTAACAAAAAGAATAACACTAACCAATTAACCAAAACTAAGACACTAACAAATTAATCTAAAACCAAAAAAAAAATATAATTAATAGACAAATATAATTTAATAAACTAAATTAAATAAAAAATGAAATTAGTCTAATTAAAAGAAAACAAACAAACCAAATATAAATTACCAAACCAAATATAAATTAATAAATTAAATCCAAGTTAGCAAATTAAATCTACATTAACAAATCTAATTAACAAAATCTAAATCTAAGTAAAAATAACAAAAATCTAAATCTAATAATAAATATTAATCTAAGACAAAAACTAAAATATAAAACCAAAAATTAAAAACCACTTAAAAAAATAAAAACTAGTTAAAACAAAACAAGAAACCAAAACTAATAAAAACAAAAAAAACCTAAATTAAGAGCAAAAAGACAAATACCTTGTGAGACATGCATGCAAAATTGGATGGCATAGATTGTTGGCCATTTGGAAGAATTGATTATGTTTTGCATTGATATTTTGTGATTGATGTCAACACTAGCTCTCTTGGTTGCTGTATCGATATCCTTTTGGTCTCGGTAGGGTGTTTGGTTTCTGGTTGGTTTGGATCATTATGATCCATTATGCTCTAGTATGTTTGGGTTATGGAATTGGCTTATTCATGCTACTCAGATTCATGTTCAGTAAGTTGGTTTTGATTTGATGATCGGGTGCTATCATGTTTACTGGTAAGTTTGGTTTGTTGTTCTGGTGAGGGTTTCACCGATAGAGCTTTGTTGAAGATCTTCGCTGATATGTAAAAGTGGTGTTGGTGCGGCTTCTAGTGGAGATTCAAGATGTTGATGGTGATCATGTTCAATACTTGGTTGATTGGGAACATTGCTTTAGTGTGTGTGGACCTATATTGGATCCCGATTTATCTAGGTTATGGACTGACTTAATGTAATGTAAGGATTGGAACTCTCGATGCGTTTTCAGGATATCTTATGGGTTGGATATTATTTTTTGGTCTTAGGACGACATGTTTTATAATTATGTAATTGTATTATTATTTGGTGGATGACCTTATTGTCTATGGTCGAGGGTTTGTATATATATCATGTAAGATCTCATTGTAGATCATCATGGGAATGGTATATGGATATGTAATGAGCGAATAATGTAATAATCATTCAAGCGGAGGATTTGGTCAATCATTGGAGATCGAGTTGGGTTTATGTAAGAGGATTTAGTCCTCCAATATTGAGCTTAACCAGAACTATACTCAAGCATAGGAGATGTTATCTTTGCAGTTCATTCCTTCTTTCAGATTGTAGTCTGGATTTCTATGTAGTCAGTGAGACTCTAGGATATTGGACTTCCTACAAGTGCAGGCCCCTCAATTGTAATTTACATACTTACTACAGAAGTATTATTTGACTGTGGGTAGGCTTCCCACCATGGTTTTTCCCTTTACCAAGTTTTCCACATACAAATCTTGGTGTCATGTGGATGGTATTTATTCTCTGATTGTTGTTTATGCTTAATTGGTTTATCTTCTATTTCAGTATTTGGTTTATGCATTCCGGTATTGATCTTTTGGGTTCAAGTTCATCTAGTTCATATGTTGCTATCTTTCAGAGAGATATTCCTAGGCTTGATGGAACAAATTAAAGAATATGGAAGATTCAGATGGATACTCATCTGAGATGTCTTAGCAAGGAGATTTGGGAAATCACAGAGAATGGTGTAACATCTTATAAGCCAGCATTGGGCAATCCTCCTCTGGAAAACTTGGATAAGGAGCTTGAGAATGATTGTAGAGCAAGAGAAGCTCTCTTGTGTGCACTTTTTGATCAACAAATAATAAGATTAATTGAAAAATCATCTACAAAGGCTATATGGGACAAGTTGGAGACTCTTAATGAAGGTGACCCTACTGTGAAGATTGCTAAACTTGATGGTTATCGGGTGAGATATGAAAACCTAAAGATGGAAGAAGATGAAAGGATTACTACATTCATGGAAAGGGTAAATGAGATTGTTAAGGGAATTAAATATTGTGGTGGAACTCTGAGTGAAGTTGAAATAGTTTCTAAAGTTTTGAGAGTTTTACCACCACCTTACAAGGTGAAGGCTACTACAATTAATGAATTGAGAACAATGGCTAATACTTTTGTCAACAAAGACACCTCGGTTGGAAAATTATCTTCTTTTGAGCTTGAAGAATTTGGACCTTCTAGAGCTGTGAAGTCTTAACCTTCTTTTCATGCATCTACATCATCAACAAGAAAACAAGATTAGAAAGCTTTATATGCAAAGGAATTGGATGATATGAAGAAAGAAGATGATAAATTTGAGCAACTTGAAGCACTATTTTCTAGAAGAGTACCTAAAGGATCGGTAGGAAGTGAGTATGAAGGAAAAGTACCTTTTAAATATTTTGCATGTAATAAGATAGGTCATTTTGCATCTAGATGTCCTGAAAGGAATTCAAGATTTGAAGAGAGAGATAGAAGATCTATTAATCTTAACCCTGGTTATCAGAACAAGTATAAGTATATGAAAAACAGAGATAAGTATTGCTACATAGCAGATGAGGAAGGTGTGAGTGATTTTGATGATGAACCGGCACCTGACTCTGCTAGTGGTTTTGGGAATGGAAAGGAATGGGTGTTCCTGGCTATCAAGGAAGATGTTCTAGCAATGGAAGAGAATGTACCTAAAGAGAAGGCACTTGCTGCTAAAATTGAACACAATTATGAATGAGTAATTGACAGTGGTTGTTCACATCATATGACTGGAGATAAAAGGAATTTTATATCTTTGCAAGAATTTGATGGTGGTCTGGTTAGATTTGGAGATGACAAAGCATGTATGATCAAAGGAAAAGGGACTATATCATTGGATGCTAAGCACAATACTAATAATTTTTATTTTGTTGAAGGTTTGAGGCATAATCTTTTGAGTGTAAGACAATTGGTGGATAAGGGATTTCAATTATATTTTAAGGATGGAAAATGTAAAATCATTAATAGATCTAGTTTGGAGATTACAACCAGTACACAGACAAAAGGTACTATATTTCATTTGAATTTTGGTGAGAAGATATGTTTGATTGCACAAATTGATGAGAGTTGGCTATGTCATGTGAATTTTTATTGCATTATAAAGATCAGTTCAACTAAGGCAATTAGAGATATACCTAAGATTGTGAAGCCATATCATTTGGTATGTAAAGAATGTCAAATGGGAAAATAGGTCAGAACCTCTTTTAGGAGTATACAAGATAAATCTAATGATGTTCTTGATCTTATTCATATTGATTTGTGTGGCGCCGCTACAGTTAAAAGTTTTCAAGGTGATAGATATTTTATGCTAATCACTGATGATTATTCTAGAATGAAGTGGGTTACTTTTCTAAGGGAGAAATATGAGGCTTTTGAAAAATTTAAAATCTTTAAAAAAGTGGAAACTGAGACAGGATTGAAGATTAAATGTTTAAGGTCAAATCATGGTGGAGAATTCACATCCAGTTGGTTTAATGACTTTTGTGAGAAGCATGGTATTAGGAGACAATTCTTTGCTCCCCGGACACCTCAGCGGAATGGAGTTATGGAAAGGAAGAATATAACTATCTTGGATGTTGCTAGAAAAATAATGATGGAAGCTAGTCTACCTCATATCTACTAGAGAGAAGCAGTGAGCACAGCAGTTTAAACATTCAACGGAGTACATATCAAAGGAGAAACTGGTAAGACACCTTATGAATTATGACTTGGCAATACACCTACAGTTAAGTATTTTAGAATCTTTGGTAATAAATGTTATATCAGGAGAGATGATATCATTGGAAAATTTGATCCTAGATGTGATGAAGGCATATTTCTTGGTTATTCTAATGAAAGCAAAGCATATAGATGTTATAACAAGAGAATGCAGAGAATTGTGTATAGTGGTAATGTCAAGGTGGATGAGCTGAATAGAAGTCAAATCAGAGTTTATGAGAAAGAACCAGCTATGGAAATAATCATAACTAAACTGGTAACACCTTTACCGAAACAAAATGTTAAACCAGATACTCCGGCAGTATCAGAAGACTCCTAGGTATGTGAGATTTAATTATTCAGAAGATCAAATCATTGGGGATAAAAACAATGGAGTGGTGACAAGAAGAAGACTAGCAACTAATGAGGTATGTTTAATTTCTCAAGTTGAACCGGTATCAGTAATTGAAGCATGTAAAGATGAATGTTGGTTGAAAGCTATGGAAGAAGAATTAGATCAAATAGAGAAGAATAACGCATAGACTTTAGTTCCCCGGCCTAAAAATAAGAATGTTATTGGAACTAAATGGGTTTTTAGGAATCAATTGAATGAAGATGGACAAGTTGTAAGGAATAATGATAGATTGATTTGTAAAGGATATTCTCAAAAGGAAGGAATTGATTATGGAGAGACTTTTGCACCTGTAACTAGGACTGAAGCTGTAAGATTATTTCTTGCCTATGTTGTACATAAGAACTACAAGGTTTATCAGATGGATGTTAAGTGTGCATTTTTTAATGGGGATCTTGATGAGGAAGTTTATATTGAGAAACCTAATGGTTTTTCACTTTCAAATGATAAAAACATGGTGTGTAGGTTAAGGAAAGCTTTATATGGATTGAAACAGGCACCTAGAGCTTGGTATACAAGGTTAGATAAATATCTTTTGAAGCTTGGTTTTACTAAGGGTAATGCTGACCGTAATCTATATTATGAGGTCACTGATGATGATATACTAATTATTGAGATATTTGTTGATGACATTATTTTTGGAGGTGAAGATAAGTTGTGCATGGAATTTTCTAAAAATGTCGAGAAAGAATTTGAAATGTCTATGATTGGGGAAATGAAATTTTTCTTAGGTTTGCAAATTACTCAGTCTAAAAAAGGTATTTTCATCTATCAAACAAAGTATGTTAGGGAATTGTTGAACAAATTTCGTATGGAAGACTCTAAACCGGTAAGTACTCCTATGGTTACAAGTGACAAAATGACAAGGAAATATGTATCTGCACAGGTAAATCCTACAAGATACAAGTCTATGATTGGAGGTCTGTTATATTTGACTCAGACTAAGCCTGACATAATGAATGTTGTTTGTATTGCATCAAGATATCAGAGTGATCCTAGAGAAAATTATGAGAGTGCGGTGAAAAGAATTTTTAGATACTTGCAAGGTACATCAGAATATGGTTTGTGCTACCCTAAGGATGATGACTTTACTTTATGTGCATATACAGATGTTGATTGGGCAGGTGATGTTGATGACTGGAAAAGTACTTCTGGTTTCTTTCTTGGAAAGAAGTTGGTATCATGGATCAGCAAGATACAATCATGTACCTCTTTCTCTACTGTTGAAGTTGAGTGTGTTGTTGTTGCTACTAATTGTACACAAGTTCTATGGATGAAGAAAATGTTGAAGGACATTAAAGTGCATTGCATTGGACCGGTAGTTATTCACTGTGATAAATCTGTTGCAATTGACATATCAAAAAATCTAGTATTTCACTCTATGACAAACCACATATCTATCATGTGTAACTTTTTAAAGGAGGAGGTGGAAGAAAATGAGATCATATTTGGTATGTGAACACTAAAGAGTAAATTACAGATATTTTCACTAAACCTTTGCCTAAAGAATCATTTGAGTACCTCAGGTACAGGTTAGGGGTTTCTGCCCCTCTGATAGAGAACTGATTGATGCTATTTGGCATCAGCCCAGTATGCATTATCAGAGATATTATTCATTCTAGATTGATGTGGGGATGCTACTGCTCAGGGGAGTAGTTAGCCTTTTGATTCAGTGGTTTTTTCTTTTTCTTTGATGTTTTGTCAGATTTATGGCATTGATGTCAAAGGGGGAGAGATATTCATGTGAAAAATAGAGCTTTATAGAGATATCATTCACAAGGGGAGTTTGGTATTTGTTTCATAACTTCATTGCTATATCTTTGTGTGGGGGAATGTTGGTTATCTTCCATTGGGGGAGACTTGTTTGGCTTTTCTTGGCACTTGGATCTTTTTCACATCTAGTGTTGTCATCAATGCTAAAGGGGGAGATTGTTGGCCATTTGGAGGAATTGATTATGTGTGGCATTGATGTTTTGTCATTGATGTCAACACTAGCTATCTTGGTTTCTTTATCGGTATCCTACTGGTCCCGGTAGGCTATTTGGTTTCTAGTTGGTTTGGATCATTATGATCTAGTATGCTCTGGTATGTTTGGGTTATGGAATTGTCTTATTCATGCTACTCATATTCATGTTCAGTTGGTTGGTTCTGATTTGATGATCAGATGCTATCCTATTTACTGGTAAGCTTGGTTTGTTGTTTTGGCAAGGGTTTCACCACCAAAGCTTTGTTGAAGATCTTTGATGATATGCATAAGTAGTGTTGGTTCCACTTCTAGTGGAGATTCAAGATGTTGATGTTGATTATGTTTGAGACTTGGTTGATTGGGATCATTGCTTTATCATGTGTGGACCTATATTGGGTCCCAGTTTATCTAGGTTATGGACCGGCTTAATGTAATGTGTGGATTGGACCTCTCGATGTGTTTCTGGGATATCTTATGGGTTGGATATTATTTGTTTGGTCTTCGACCGACATGTTTTGTAATTATATAATTGTATTATTGTCTGGTGATTGACCTTATTGTTAATAGTCAAGGGTTTGTATATATATGATGTAAGATCTCATTGTAGATCATCATGGGAATGGGATATGGATATGTATGATGAATACTAAGAGGGGGGGTGAATTATTATACCAAAAAATGTTATACTCAAACACTTTAATAGTATAGAAGTAAACCGGTAAAATAGTTTAATAGACAAACTGGTTAACACACATGCAAACCAAATAGCAAACAAGGCATTCACCCATAGAAGCAATAACACCATAACACAGAAGATTTGACGTGGAAACCCAAATGGGAAGAACCATGGTGAGATGGAACTCACAAGTAACTATCTGCAAAATAGAAACCAGACCAGTTAAGGCCTTACAACGTTCTTTACCAGAACAGATCCTGTTAGGAATCTCAATCTCTGTTAGGAGATAAGTCTGGTTAAAGACTACCTTGCTAGAGGATTTCAGATCCACAGATGTGAACCACCTTGTTAGAGGATTTACAAAAGGTCTTTTTTTTGGGCCTACCCAGTTAAGGGCTTCAATCTTGTCGAAGATGTTAATAATCAACAAGATGATTGATCTATCAGATAGCATAGACTGCTATATTAGATCCTTGATAGCTCATTCTTAATGCATTCCAGCATTACTTTAGTCTTTCATACATTCACATTCTACCTTCTCTCACTGACCTAAACTTATCTTCTATGATCGCCCTTACAAAAAAATGTTGAACTTTCTTCAACCATGACAATCTCAAAACTTTCCCCAACCACTCTAAAACCCTAGACATGATGTCCTTATAAAGGAATCTAATTTCATGTCGGTCCAATAGAATTACATGCAATTTCCTAGGTTCATTGTATCTAGACAAAAAGCACCACTAAAGTGTCGGCACCGCCAAAGAAACGGTGGATGGTAACTCATCACAAAATGTCGGTTGGTAACTCATCATAGAGTATTATTGGTTCAAACAAAGTATCAGTTAATGTAGAATACCGGTTGCCGATTTGACAAGAATGAAGACTGGTAAATAAGTGTTCAGCCTCTATGTTCCTTCATACTGCTTGTGATCCTCATGCCGCTTGGGTCTTGATACCGCTTGAGACCGGTAAAACACTTCCTACATAACACCGATAGTCTAAAAACTAACACATCATACTGGTTGGAACAAATGCCGCTTGAGCTTAACTCATACATATAAAAGGTGATCTCAAAGCAAGTGTGTGTCCATCAATGACAATCACAACATAATCATCAAAAAATGCCAACAATCTCCCCCTTTGGCATTGATGACAACACTTAGGAAAATTTTGACATCTAAGTGTTTTACAACAAAAATATGTCATAATCAAAATTACTCCCCCTAAGCATATACACTATCCCTTTTGTAAAAAAAAATGTATACAACTCCCTTTCAAAGATAAACATGAAAGTATACATTAAAACATCAAAATTTATATACTTCTCCCCCTTTTCCAACAATGACAAAATGCAACTGAATACCCCTATTCAAATTAGCATTAAAAGAATAAATGTTTATGATAATAAAGAGTGAAACTTGTCAAAAACTGATTTATAGTCTTGTAAAAAGGTTTTCATGGATAAGGACCATGATTCTAGCAATGAGGTAGCAACCTCATTCTCCATTTGCATCTGATAAACTAGCTCCTCCATGGCATCTATTGTGCTCATCTCTTGGGTGACCGATAATGCCTCCAAGTTGAGATAGCACTTCTAAAGTATTTGCAATTTGGGAAGGAGGACCAATTGGAGTGCCTACAAATCCTTTGACTGGCTGCTGATTTCCAACTCAATCTTGGCAGACTAAAGTTGAAACCATTGTAGAGTTTGACCATATGTAGAGAAGGAATCATATGGCATCTTGAATGTGTTGATCAAGGACTACATATCTATTTGCAGTTTGGATTTTTGTGTGAGCACATCATCACAAAATAGATGGGGTTGACAAATCTTGTTGAGTATTAGATTGCCCTCATCCATTGCAGCTCTAATGTCCTTCTGTGCCTTTTGCAGTGCAGATCGAAGGTCATTCATCTTCTTCACTAAGGCAATGTTCAGAGCCTTTTCATGTTTCTTTTTGGCATTAGCTTCTACTACATCTTCTAGGCTTTGGACCTGGTCATCCACAACTATAAAAGAAGCTTTAAACAGGCAAGAGATGAATCAGTACTGGGGAGACTTGTACTGAGTAACAAGTTAGTGAGTGTTTCCACTGTTGTTTGGATAACACCTTCCTCCTTTTTCCTTATGAGAGCATCCAATCGATCTTGGGCAAGCTTGATGCTCTGTAGCAGCTCCGATTCATTAACAGACTGGAAGTCAATAGGACTAGTAATGTCAGCCGGTCTGGCCTGACTACCGATTGCCTTTGGGGTCTCCATCTGAGTGCTCTGTGTCCCTTCTACTTTCTCTTTTTCTCTATGCCTTTCTTCATCTACCTTCTTTTTCTCCTTAGCCTCGTTCTTTGTCTTCTCTTCTTCCTGTTTCCTTTTCTCCTCCTCTTGTTTCTTCATGTTCTCCTCTTCCTCTTTTTGTTTTGCTTCATGTTCCATTTGCATCTTCTTCTCCTCATCTCTTCTTTTCTCATAATCTTCTTTCTTTTTCTTCTTCTCTTCTCTTCTTTTCTCTTCCTCTTCCTTCTTCTTCTTCTCCTCTTCACTTTTCTTCTCCTCCTCTTCTTTCTTTTTTGCTTCTTCTTCTTTTCTGTTCTTTTCCTCTACCGGTTCCTTCTGACTTGATGTTTCTCCTTGTGAAACTGGTGTGTTATCTTCACCATCCAAGGCATCAACATCAATAGGGTTAGCTTGAGAGGTGGTTGGTTCTCCTGCTTCATTGTATACTTCATCCGGTTTGGTGATTTTTGATTTTTTTTTAGCCTTTTCATTAGCTTTTGCTACTTGATACAGTCTGAGTGCCGATTGAGCAAGGGCGTGGGTATCTTTTACTACTTTCGAAGCTTTACCTTCCAGTAATCTGAGTCTTCTCCTTCTCATGAAGAAGAGGCCCTTATATCTCTCCACCACTTCATACAATTTGGTTTTAGGCACACTAGTGAAATATTGTGAAAATACTTCTTCTCTTATTTCTTGTTTTTTCTCTATGGCAATGTGCCATTTGTTGTCTAAAGAATTATATAAAGAATCTGGTGTCTCAGACTTAATTTCTGAAGGCGGTCGGTCATTAATACATAAGTAATTAATGACTTCCTGTTCTACTTCATTATGTTCCTCATCATTAAAATCATCAAAACACTCTTTTAAATCACCAAGCACTTTTCTTCTAATGTTGTTTATTGTTCTTTGACAATGTGTCAAAGGTTTATAAGAAGAAATATCAATATTTACCAGTGCAGATGTTGTCGGTTCATTCTTTGTCTTTTTCTTGGATTGCCTTGTCTTTTTGGGCTTTTCTTCAGAGACAGTGTCCTCTGAGTCTGGTGGATTGCTTCTTGTCTTCTGCTTCCTCTCAAAGACTTTGGTCGGTGCTGCTTCTGGTTTCTTCTTCACAGGTGACCGCTTGGTCACTTTGGGACTTGCTATGGTAACTAGTGCCGATGCTGAAGGAACAGCCTTTCCCTTCCTTGTAGAGGGTACCTCAACCGATGTAATCCTTTCTAAATAGGTGTTGGTTCTCTTTGCCTTAGGATCTAGTGGTGAAGCGAGTAGGGTAGAGGCATACCCATCTAGCATATCATACATGACCTTGTAACCCATTGGTTCCACTTCTTCTTCTCTTGGCTACACTGCTTCCATAATGCACTCATCAACTTTGATTGTGAATCAAATGTCTTCCTCATGCTTCTTGACAATGTCATAAGATAATCTTACCCTTTGATTCATTTTCTGCCTGAACTCATCAAAGTATTTGTTCAACACATCCGGGTAACCGGTTCCGACTGCTTGCAAGCTCTCCTTGATTTGTTTTGTCACTGGTTGGTCAGCAGACCACTGAATACCACCTACTCCAGGAAAGTAGCCTTGGAAGTAGAAGAACATACCAACCAATAGTTGTCCAAACTTGAATCTCAGTGCATTGTCCTATTTGATCAACTTAAGGTTCAACAGTAGTTGACGTTGCATACATGTGCATAGATCAAACAATGCATCTTCCTTTATCATCCGGTAAGTGGCATTTATCGCTGCAACAGAGACAAAGTTGATTATGCTGGCATGAAAGGTCCAGTATCCAATTACCATACATGTGTATTTGACTAGATCATCCTTGATGGAATTGATAGTCATTCCCCGTGAATCACTCATTGAACCGGTGAGCTTAGTCATGTCTGACTTGATGATCTTTCTTAGGGCTGGTACTTCACCGACATTGCTGAAGCCATTGATGGCATGGATTGCTTCCAATGTAATATCATGGGTCCACTCTAAGTATATTTTATCGCCGTGCACTCTCCTCAGGATGATGCGAATGTGATCATCAAAGAATTCCTCAAGAAAATATACTGCATTGTGAAGTCTCTTCTTCTCCAGAATGTTGAATTCCGGTTTAATCTTCTTATCCTTTCCGTGGAACAAACTCAGCTGAGAGTGGATCATCAAAGATCCTAGGTCTTCAATCTTGCATTCAATGTAATCGGACATTCCTTCTTCTACTATGACACTAGTGGGTATTTGAGATAGGGCATTGTATTTTGCCTTCCGTTGGATAAAATCTATAGATTCGACAGGTGCACTAGAACTTGCAACTGATGTTGAAGCCATGATTTAAATAGAGAATTTAGAAAAATACCTTTGTAAATTGAAATTAGGGATTCACGATTTGAACTCCGCTACATGCTTCTTGGTTGCTAAAATGTCGCTTTGTGTTCTTCAATCTTCCAACAAACGCCCAGTTCAGATTCTTCTTCAGGTTTTGATAAGGTCTTTGAATTGCTATGAAATCGCTTTTCTTCGCTCTGCTCTTTGATAAACTTCTTTGCTCGAGAAATGATAAGTGAAGAATGAAGTGAAATGCCTTTTATATGACTTCCTCACCTACTGCAATAAATGCTCCAACATTAGGGCAAAAACCCTAATTTCCTTTTACCATTTCCGGTCTTCTGCCAAGCTGACAGGTATTACATACTAATTAAGGTCTTTTACCAGTGTACAACTGGGGGTTCAAAATGTTTCACCTGTTTGGTTCCCCCTAATCTTTTTGATAGCTTAGTTTGCCAATTCAGTGACTTCCACACTAGGTGCAGAAATCGGTTCTTCTTGAGGTACTTCTTCTGGCTTCCTCTTCCAGGTTTTCTTCATATCTACTTGAACATTATCCACATCAATATTTCCTTCGGAGTGACCGGTATATCATCTGATATACTATTCTTCATTCTACAAAATCTGGCAATGTGACCCAATTTGTTGCAATGATAGCAAACCATCCCAGGTGCTCTCCAAGGTCCATTATTCATGTTCCCATTCTTCCTTCTGTATGTTGCAATAGTGTGACCATGACCATGACATATCACAGAGATTTCTCTCCATTTGGTTCTTGTCTGATAGCCACCGCTTCCAGTCTTATGACTATAGGTGTTAAACCAGTTTGGGTTCTAGTTCCCAGAGGGTTCAGAAAATGCTCCTTGACTCCTTTGGGAATAACTTCTAGTATTGTGCATGACAGACCTGCATTCAAATGCTCTATGCCTGAACTTGTTGCGTGGATAACAATTACCATTGAATTTAATGGGTCTAGGCTTTTCATTTAGAAAATAAGGAAAATTGTTGTAAGCCTTACTTCTACATACATTTGCAGTGTGTCCTTCCTTAAGACAATTAAAGCAAATAGGCTTGAAATTTTTCTTACCTTTATCCTTTGGTGCCAGTTTTTTCTTTGATGATCCATCTTTTGTTCCAGAGGTCTCACCTACCTCACACTCAAAGAAACCAAGTCCATTGGTATTCTTTACCGGTTTTGCTAATCCAAGTTTATGCTCTAGCTTGAAAGTGCTCTTGTTGAATTTGGCAAGTATTTCCTTTGACTCAATGAGTTCTTTGGAAATAGAAACATTGAATTCCTTCAAGGTTGCATTGTCAGAGATAGCCATGTTCAATTCACCTTGCACTTCTTCTTTTTCCATTTTTCTTTCATGAAGATGAGCGGTAAGTGCACTGATCTCTTGCTTCAGTCTGGAGATCTCCTGATCTTTGTCCTTTACTAGATCTTCAGCTTTTCTTCTAGTCTCAAGGTCCTGACTCATCCAAATAGTTAGTCCTTCTATTTCTCTTTTCAAGTTGATTTTTTCTTCATTCAACTTTTCAACTTCTGCGACTAGTGCATCCATGTCTTCTTCATCAGAGGCACTACTTTCAGAAATTTCCATCAGTTTTTCAGCATGCTCTCTCCTTTTTTCCTGAGATGCCTTATACTTGACCATAAGTTCATCATAGGCTTGCTCAGTCTAAGTGAGACACTGAGTAAGCTCCCTCATAATTTAATCCCCCATATCTTCTTTCAAGTGGTTAAACTTATAGAAAAGTTGGCTCTGATACCATTTTATGAATACTAAGAGGGGGGGTGAATTCGTATACCAAAAAATGTTGTACTCAAACACTTTAACAGTCTAGAGGTAAACCGGTAAAATAGTTTAACAGACAAACCGGTTAACACACATGCAAACCAAATAGCAAACAAGGCATTCACCCACAGAAGTAATAACACCATAACACAGAAGATTTGACGTGGAAACCCAAATTAGGAAAAACCACGGTGAGATGGAACTCACAAGTAACTATCTGCAGAATAGAAACCAGACCGGTTAAGGTTAGACCGGTTAAGGCCTTACAACGTTCTTTACAGAATAGATCCTGTTAGGAATCTCAATCTCTGTTAGGAGATAAGTCCGGTTAAAGACTACCTTGCTAGAGGATTTCAGATCCACAGATGTGAACCACCTTGTTAGAGGATTTACAAAAGGTTTTTTTTTGGGCCTACCTGGTTAAGGGCTTTAGTCTTGTCGAAGATGTTAATAATAAACAAGAGGATTGATCTATCAGATAGCATAGACTGCTAGATTAGATCCTTGATAGCTGGTTCTTAATGCATTCCAACATTACTTCAGTCTTCCATACATTCATGTTCTTCCTTCTCTCGCAGACCTAAACTTCTCTTCTATGATCACCCTTACAAAAAAAAAGTTGAACTTTCTTCAACCCTAACAATCTCAAAACTTTCCCCAACCAGTCTAAAAACCATAGACATGATGTCCTTATAAAGGAATCTGATTTCATGTCGGTCCAATAGAATTACATGCAATTTCTTAGGTTCATTGTATCTAGACAAAAAGCACCACTAAAGTATCAGCACCACCAAAGAAACGATGGACGGTAACTCATCACAAAATGTCGGTTGGTAACTCATCATAGAGTATTACCGGTTCAAACAAAGTACCGGTTAACGCAGAATACCGGTTGCCGGTTTGACAAGAATGAAGACTGGTAAATAAGTGTTCTACCGCTATGTTCCTTTGTACCACTTGTGATCCTCATGCCGCTTGGTTCTTGATACTGTTTGAGACCGATAAAACACCTCCTGCATAACACCGATAGTCTAAAGACTAACACATCATACCAGTTGGAACAAATGTCGGTTGAGCTTAACTCATACATATAAAAGGTGATCTCAAAGCAAGTGTGTGTCCATCAATGACAATCACAACATAATCATCAAAAAATGCCAACAATGTAATGGGTGAATAATGTAATAATCATGCAGGCAGAGGATTTGATCGATCATTGGAGATCAATTTGGGTTTATATAAGAGGATTTAGTCCTCTAGTATTGAGATTAACTGAAACTGTACTCAAGCATAGGAGATGTTATCTTTGTAGTTCATTCCTTCTTCTGGATTGTAGTCTGGATTTCTATGTAGTCAATGAGACTCCTTTTGTGATGAGCAGTGTGCTCTAGGCTATTGACCTTCCTGCAAGTGCAAGCCCCTCAATTTTAATTCACATACTAACAACAGAAGTATTATCTGACTGTGGGTAGGCTTCCCACCATGGTTTTTCCCTTTACCGGGTTTTCCACGTACAAATCTTGGTGTCATGGATGGTATTTATTCTCTTATTGTTGTTTATGGTTAATTAGTTTATCTGCTATTTCAGTATTTGGTTGGTGCATTCCGGTATTAAATTTTTAATTGCTAAGGTTCTGGTAATCTGAGACAACTAATTCACCCCTCCCCCCCCCCCCCCCTCATTGTCTTCTAGTTATTTGAACTGTTAACATATATAAGGCATGGGATTTATTTTTTCCTCTCAGAATGCTTAAAGAATACGTGTTATCCAATTTACAACAAGTTTTTAGCCATCTTTTTAGAAAACTCTACACAAAATGATTTTTGATTTTGAAATGACTTTTTTCTTTTAGACTTTCTATGCACACACATGCAAGCTTCTTAAAACATATTTTCCAAATCTAGAAATCCTTTTGTAGCCGTGGCAGATTTTAAATACTTCGGAAAAAAATTTGAAACATGTCAGGGAAAATTTTAAATGCTTTATAGGATTTGACAACGTATTTGATAGATTTTGATGCATTTTTTTTTATTTTTGGGCAGGTTGAAGGGTTTTCTTTAGCAGTTTGGTGCACAATCTTCAATGTGGCAATTTAGACAAGGCATATGAATTATTATTTTTAAAGGCCTCGAAGAGACATTCATCTCATGGAAACTACGTGGTATAATGCAAAAGGTAGGGGCAAAAATGAGGCATTGAAAACTATCAAAACAATAGCAAAAGGTGGGAGTAGAATCCAGGCATGTTGACCGCTTTTTATTTCTTTTTTATTTTTGAATGGCAAAGATTATGCGTGCAGAGACAAAGACAAGGCAAATGAACTTTTTTAATCAATCACGTGTTCTTATATGAAATCATTCAGATCATGAACATAAACAGGCACACAAAACTATTTTTTTTTAATCTGCAATAATGTTAATCATAAACAAAGCAAGAAACCATATGAAATATGTTAGACAGCTCAGATAACCAGCGAACAACTGGGAGGGGGGTGAATCAGTTGTTAATAGATTATAGAACTTTAAGCATTAAAACCTTATTACCAGAATAGTATATAACAGTTAAGCACAAATATAAACCACAAAACATTTACCAACCATCCACAAAAGATAACACCAAGATTTGTACGTGGAAAACTCGGTAAAGGGAAAAGCCACGGTGGGAAGCCCACCCACAGTTAGATAATACTTTTGCAGTAAGTATGTGATTACAAAAAGAGGGGCTTTCACATGCAGGAAGGCCAACAGCCTAGAGCACACTGCTCATCACAAAAGGAGCCTCACTGACTACAAAATAAATCTAGACTACAATCCGGAAAGAAAAGTGAACTGCAAGAATAACATCTCCTATGCCTGAATACAGTTCCAGTTAAGCTCAGTACTGGAGGTCTTAAACCTCTTTCACCAACCCAATTTGATCACATATGATCGACCAAAACCTCTAAATATGATTACAATCTTATTCGCACACAAATAATCCTATATTCCAAAACCCCGCGATCTACAAAGAGATCTTACATCATATTTATACCAACCCGAGACCTAAAAAATTACGTCGGCCACCTAAAAGATAATACAATAAATTCATAACATAAACCTACAATCCAATGATCAACCAAGTCTTCCTAAGACCCAAACAATATAATTCAATCAATAGATCCAACCGGAAACGCATCGGGATCATCCACCAACATGTTACATAAACCGATCCATAACCTAGTAGAATAAGATAGCATTAGGTTTGGTCCAAAATGCAACACCATCGATCAATAGGAATAGAAAAAAGATAACCAACATTATCCTGAAAGCCATCTAGAAGTCGCACTAACACCACTTATCAAGTGCATCAAAAGATCTTCAACAAAACTCTACCAGTAAAACCCTTACCGATGACCAAAAGGCTTAGTAGAACAAATGATAGCTCCTGAGTCATCAAATACTAAACCAACTAATCATGATACACATCTAAATAGCATAAATGATAGATCCAAACCAATTCAACAAAATGGAGCATACCGAATCAATATCACAATCCAACCGCTCTACCGGAACCTACCGAAAACCGATAAACAGCCAAAACAATCAGTGTTGCCATCAATGACAAAACATTAATGCAACACATAGTCAATTCCTCCAATTTGCCAACAAAATAATGGTCAAAAATGAGCCTAGAGAAGGAAATAAATTATATAAGATATAACAGACATTTGAACTATTTGTAAACCTGCCCAAAATTTGCACAGGAACCTATTTCAAAGACAAGATATGTGAGTCATTAATACAACCTGCAAATTTCAACAAAATGCCTTCTACCAAGAAAAAAAACAAATCAATCAAAGAACAAGGGTGGTCCCAAGTCAAATGAAGATGGAGAAAATCAAAATATTATGGATCCAGATGATTTACATTAGGCTCACCAAGAAATGAAGATAGGAAAATGGAATACATCAAAGCAATACTAAACTAGCTCAACCACAAAAACTAGATTGCAATGAAATTGATCCTATTACACGAAATGAAGCTATGAAGACAAAATGATAATCAAATTGCAAACCATAAAAGAAAAGAATCTCCTTCATATCTCTCCATTGTCCTCATTTCTCCTCCAAATAGCGGATTTGTGGATCTCACCTACAAGTGCAAGAGAAAAGTATGAAAGCAAGATCGATTAAGTTGATTGGGAGAGATGCTAGTCAAGAGGATCTCTTCTTGGATTTGGTTAACACATTGTGGATAGGTGCTTGGATTATGCATTAGTATAAGTAAGCTCGGATGGATGGGAAAAAGATCAAATTGATGGGAATATTTGTATTTGCAATAATGGATTAAAGGTCATCATCTCACGTAGGGGGAGGCAAGGATAGGATGAAAGTGAATGGTGAGCAAAAAAAGAGAATGATAAGCCAATGTGTACCCTTAGGTCATGCAGGAGATACTATGCAAATGCAATGTTGTGATGCCTTGCAATTGATCAAGATAGTGGTGGTGCAATCCAGAGCAATTGTTTGAATTGCCCCAGTTTTAGTCAAAGTGTGATAGTTGATGTCAGTTGATCGCTTAGACAGGATAAAGTCTGGGTAATTGGGTCAAATTGACCTGTTAAGACTTAGATAATTGATTGAATTGTTCGATGAAGTCAAGGTATCTGAGTCAAATTATCCGTTGAGACTTAGACAATTGATGTAATTGTTTGTTTGGATTATGGCTGATCGGTTGACCAATTGACAGTTGGGTTTAAAAGGCAGACACAACAACTTGTGGTTGTGTATAGGATGACCTAGATAATAAAGGGCTACGTAGCTTGATCAAGGAGATGGATAATGATGCAGGCTATGTAGTGATGATGACTTAGATAGGAAGGGTGGGGGGGAATCAGCTATGTATGAATGATATGTAGTGATATGGATTGATGGATGGATGAAATGCAACTGTAGGATATATTCTGATATTGATCGAGATATTGGAAACCAAGGTTGAGTGTTACACCTATTATAAACAAGGAAAATTCCCTTCCATTCTAGTGCACATACTGATGGTCGAGGTATACGTTGTAGTCAATAAGCCATAGTGATCCATGACTTTGTATTTTTGCATAGGATCTTATAGCTTAGTGAAATTCCCACGTAAACACCATTAGTATTTTCCCCATAACTTCATTGGAACAATCTACAAACAGAAAGCAAAGAAAAGATACCATGAACCATCTTGGCCACTCTAATCACTTGTGGATATCCTTGAGTGACATAGGAACATGATGTAAATCAGTAAAAGACAAAAGCACTATCAAAATTCAAACAACCAAATAATCTTCTTGCCAAAATATGTGTCATAATGTCTTGTTGTAAGTAAGGATGCATCCTTGTTAAGACAGTTGTTTGATGTTTAGCCTAGGCATTTGACCGTTTGCAGACTAATTGATAGTTTGTCTTGTTTGAGTATTTGATTTGTAGGCTCATTTTTTTTCCGCATCTAATTGAATGTTTGTGTGAACTAGAATCAGTTTATTGCAATGTTTTTGATTGGTTTTTGTGATGTTTTTGGATTTTCTAGTTATGTACAATTTTTCCCAATGTCTTTGATATTTTGTTGAGTTTTTACAAATGTTTTTTGTTGTATTTTATGACATTTTTTAATGTTTTTGGATTATTTCAAGACATTTTTCAAATGTTTTTGGTTTATTTTAGGATATTTTTTGAATGTTTTTGGTTATATCTAAGGACAATTTTTAAATGAGTAACTTGGTGAATCTGCAATATTTAGAATCCACTCCCATCATTAGGTTAACAAATTTGCCCCCAGTTAGTTGTCGGTGTGAAATCATGATGCGGGACACATAAGGCAATAACCGTGATTGCAGATCAATAACAAGCCATGATAGATATGATATATGAGCGGATGCATATGGATGTGATCGCAACAAGTCTGAAAGACAGTGGAGTCATAGCCTTTATGATGGCACCTATTTGCTAGGTTTTCACCACCATGCTTATCCAAGGTGCCACCAAAGTGGTTTTCACTATTTGGATGAATGATATTTCTTTACTATTTTCTTGATTTTATTTTTTTGTACTTTTTTCAAGACTTTTTCCAAATGTTTTTGGTATTTTTTGATATTTGATGAGCCTGATGCTCTGTACAGCTTATGTATGGAACTTTTTGAGATGCACATTGTTGATTGGATCTACTAGTGGTTCTCCTTCTGATGTTGCTAACTGATATGCCCCAAACCCGAAGACTGCAGTGATAGCATATGGACCCAACCAATTGGATTCAAATTTGCCCCAGTGTTCTCTATTTGGTTGATTGTGAGGATTCTCTCTGAGAACAAGATCTCCTACCTCAAATGTGTGAGGTTTGACCCTGTGATTTTAGCTTTTTCTCATGCATTGTTGATATGCTTTTAGGTAATTGTAGGCAGCCTGGTGCTTCTCATCAAGCAATTCCAAGTCCTGAAGATGTGAGACTCGATACTCTTCATCATTAATCAAATTATGCAAGGAAACCCACAGGGATGGTAGTTATACCTCAATAGGAAAGATATCCTTTGCTCCATATACAAGTGAGTATGGGGTTGTGCTTGTAGGAGTTCAAATGCTAGTTTGATATGCCCATAGTGTTGGATTCAGACGAATGTGTCGATCTCAACTAGAATCATTGACTGTCTTCTTTAGGATCCTCAATATGTTCTTGTTTGAGGCTTCTTCTTGACCATTTCCTTGTGGGTAATATGGGATGGACAAACGATGTTGGATATGAAACTTGTCACAGAGTTCATGGACATCCCAATTTTTGAAAGGAATTCCATTATCTGTGATGATGGACATGGGTACACCATACCGACAGATGATGTAATTGAGAATGAATGAAGCGATTTGTTTGTCAGTTACTTGGGTAAGTGGAACGGCTTCGATCCACTTAATGAAGTGTTCAGTGGCACCAATGATGAATTTGTGACCACTAGATGAAGATGTATGGATTTTACCCACAAGGTCTAGTCCCCACTGACAAAAGGAGCATGGTGTTGTGATGGGTTGCAATTCCTGTGTTGCTGCTGATGAGCCTAAACAATGGCTCTATTTTGATATATTTTTGATATAATACTCCTACCTAGGTCTTATGATTAGATGACATTTGGATTATAATGCTTTCCTAAGATGATACCTTTTAAGTGTTTTTGAAACTGGTTTAACCTATACCTAAGGATGTCATATAGTGGTTTCAAATGATCTGTCTATGCAAATATCTAAAATTAATTATAAATATGGTTTATCTTATATCATGTTAGCATTAGTATATACACATGTGTAGCGTCCTAAAATTGTGACACTTGCAATTTCGACTGCATTTGGGTCTTCACGATGGCGACGCAACACTGAACCTGAATGGAGACCCTAAAACCTGTTCAAGACATCAAAAACTGCATTTTTCAGCACCCTGGCCTGATCCTCCTTGCACCCTGCTGTCCCTGGAGGTGGGACCATGGCGCCCAGCGCCCTGGTTCCTGGCCCTATTTTGGGCCCGGTCTCTTATGGGGCTTCGGGTCTTTAAGTTTGCAAATTGGAAAATAAGGTTGCTATGTCGGCCCAAGGTCGGAAAAATCAGTCTTTCAACTTTAATTGGCAAGTATATAAACTACATTTCCTCTCCCATTTTGAGGAGGAAGGACATATGTGTACAAGACGTGGAAGCAACATTCAAGCATTTAAGCATTCAAGCATTCCTTCAAGCAATTGATCATTCTAAGTCTCCATTCAAGGCTAAGTGTTGCATTCAAGACAAGGATTCAACCATTGAAGAGGAGATCACATACCACATACAACATACCACATACAACATACAACAACATTTACACCTTCGCATGTAAGAATACAAACATTCTTACAACAAGGTATCAGTACTTGTTTACATTACAAACATTTACATTTACAACATTCTCATTTCTTGGTTAATTCCAAAACCGGGGTTTGACCTAAAGGCAAACCCCTAATCCCTAACCCCCCAATCGTCCTCTCTTTTCTATGTGTAGGTTGCAGGTACACGGTTGTAATTGAAGATCTGGAACCCTTGTGCAGAGACGAACAGATTTCACGGATTTTTCGGAGGACCATGTGCACGCTGGGTGCCATCGTCCCATCAACTTTCGCTCAAATTTGCAGGACAGCATCGTCTCGACATTTTACTACTAATTCCAGGTCTTCAGCTTCATCCTATATTCCTATCTCTGTTTATAAGTGAATCTTTCTCACTTTACATGCATTCCTAGCTCAATCCTTCTATCTACATTCTTTACAAAAGAGGGTAGCCTTGCTGTCATAACCCTTGAAACTCATTTAGAATCCAATCTTGCATTGTGTGGGATTGGATCTTGTGGGTTTCAACCCCTCTTTTGAATGTAAAGTCTCTCCTAAGTGAAAAACCATCAACCCTAGTGACCTCCTTTCTCTCTCCTTGGAGTGGTGGGGGTAACACTTAGGGTTCGATCGCGATTTTCCGCTTTACATTTTGGTGAACCCGACGTGAACATCCTTTCTGATTATTCATGGTTAGATCTGAAAATTGGATGCCTTGATTACATTTCCATGTTTGATCTTTTGCAAATTTTAGAGGTTAATTGCATAAAAACCCTAAATTTTCTTTTTAGTAATTGAGCTTGTGAAATGTTTAATTGTTAATGCTTGTTTCAGATCTACCCTTCTATTGTAAACTATCAATTCATATTTGTGCTTTAATTCTGAAAATTAAGTGGTTAAGTGTCAAAACCCTAATTTTTAAAACCCTCTTGATTCAACCTTTGACTGATAATTTCACTGATCAAAACATCTCCAAATCGGCTGTAATTTTGGATTCCGCAACAAAATCACAATATCTTTTATCCCTAAAAATTTGGAAAAAAGTTGCGAGGACCATGTGCACCCCGAGCGCCATTGTCCCCGACATTTTTTCCAAAATTTCGGGAGCTAGATCTTACGGTATTTTTCTGCTAAATTCCAGAATCTTGGCTGATTTCATCAATTCTAACACTTTCAAAATTAAAGTCAAAGTTGGTCTAGTGATTGCTTGGATTAAGGCTTCTAATCATTCAAAAATTGTTGAAATTGAAATTTTGTGTCAAAACTGTGTCTTTACTGTCCTAAATCTGAAAAGTGTGTCGGCATTCATTCGAAATTTCAGTGCTTTATTCAAATTCTTGCAATTTGTGACTTTTGAAATTAAGTGCTTAATTGCAACAACCTTGATTTCCGCTTTCAAATTTGAATTTTGCATAAAATTGAGTCAACTTTTAAATTTCAAAGCCTGCATTGCTTTCAGTATTTCCTCTAAAATCATAAAATCCAAAATTTCAATTTTCCCCTCTTTTTCAAAATTCAAATTTTGCATTTTTCAACCATCTTTGTAGGGTTCAATTTTGAGATTGCAACTTTAATTTGGCCTATCTACAGATCATAAAATCACTCAATTTTTTCAGATTAGCTTTAAAATCATCATAACTTTCATCCCTGCAAATTTTGAAAAAAGTTGCGAGGACCGTGTGCACTCCGTTCGCCACAGTCCTGGACATTTTTTCTAAAATTTCAGGAGATTGTCCTGATTGTATTTAACAGCTTAAATCCAGGAGATTGGCTAATTTTATTGAAATTTTCTACCTCTAAATTCAAAATCTTCTCTCCCTCTCTAGTGCATGAGTCTTACAACAATAAGCCCTATTTACACTATTCCCGTTAGACGAAGCCTTAGAATTAAGTCTTTCCAAGGTTTAATTACCGAGGAGATGGAACCTAATTTGAATGGCCTTTTTAACGAGGACACGAGTAATTCCTCTAATCCTCTTAATGATGAAGAAGCTCTCCATGAGGTTTCTGTAGAACAAATTTCGAAATTGGATAACCAATTTGATGATTTTCAGCAATGGATGTCTCATGAGTATCCCGATAGTCAAGCTCTTTCATTAATTGAGGGTCTAAAACGTATGGTTCAAAGTGATAAGAATGGAATTGATATTTTGCATGGTATTGCACACATTGTGGATTCGAATGTGATGCCTATGAAGAGTTGTGCCGAAACTTTAGGTTATACACAACCTCCTACTCAAGTCAATCATTCTATTCCTTTGACAACTTCTATTGCTAGCATACCTACCTTTACATCAAACATAATGACTACTTCTATACAAGATATTCCGCCTATGATCACCAGTCATGGGGGCAATCCTTCCTCTTCAATTAACCCTCTTCCTTCATTCAATCCAACTTCTTCATTCATTCCTTCAATGAGTGTCCCTATTACATCTCCACAAATGAACCTGGCACAAGGGGGCAATTCGTTTAACCATTCCATTCCTCCTTGTAGTGTTCCTCCTTTCCAATCATCTCCTATGACTAACTATCATAGTTTCCCACCACCTTACTCTCAATCAATACCGTCTTTCAATAACATAATACCTCCATCACAATCTAACATGTCTAATATGAACTCTTCGACTGAAGTGACCATTAACAATCTTGCACAAACTGTCTCTTCTTTACAGCAACAAATTGCCTCTATGAATCAATCTAAGTTTAGTGTGCCCACATTTGATGTTGCGAGCCCACTTTCTCTTGACATTGTTCAAGCTATTCCCCCTAAGCATGTTGAACTCCCGCATTTGGAGCTTTATAATGGTAAAGGTGATCCTCTAACACATGTTAAGACTTTTCAAACAATATGTACCGATTTTGCTTATGACCAAAGGTTGCTTGCAAAACTATTTACTAGGACATTAAGAGATAAAGCCCTACAATGGTATTGCTCGTTGCCTTCTTATTCTATTACATATTTCGAACAACTTGCAAATGCTTTTATTCAACAATTTCAAAACAATATAAGTCCTAAAGTTACTTTGATTGATTTAATGCATTGTAAACAAGGTGTTAAAGAAAAAGTGACTGATTTCATTGGTAGATATAAGCATTTGTATGCCCAAATTTCTTTTCCAGTACCTGACAATGATATTCAAAGAATCTTTATTTCTAATTTACAAAAGATATTAGAGAAAAACTTCTGTTTTCTGAGTTTACTTCTTTCCAACAGTTGTGTGCAACTCTTCACAATTATCAACTGACTGTGAGTCAAATGGAACAAGCAAATCCTATGGCTCCGAGTGATAAGGGTGATAGTAGTCAACAACCATTTGGGAAGTTTAAACCGAACAAAGAGTCCATTAAATTCAATGAAAACATCATCAACAACAATGTGAATGCAGCATCAGGTGTGCCTCCTATTTCTAAATTTTTCAAGAAAGAAAGAAAGTTTACTCCTTTGAATGAATCATTGCATAGTATTATGAATAAGTTATTGGAACAAAATGTGCTTACTCTTCCTCCTATAAGGAAAATCGATCCTACAAAGATTAATTCACCCTATTTTGATAACAAATCTTTTTGTCAATTTCATCGTCAACCTGGGCATGATACTGAAAAATGTTTTGCTTTAAAGGGTAAAATTCAAGATTTGATTGATAATAATACTATCTCTGTTTCAGGAGTGAATGATAAAGGCAATACATCTGTAGCTCCTCCTAACCAAAATCTTAAGATTTTTACTGATCCATTACCTTCTCATACCTCTAATGTGATTGAGACTAATGATTCCACTTTCTCATCTGATGGTCTTTTGTCTATGACTCCGAATGTGATTAACTTTGTAGAGCAGCAAGAAAACCATAAAGAACCTTCCATCACATTTGATTCTAATGAAACTATCAGGGCACCTGATGGTCCTTTATATATAGTTGCAAAAGTCAAGAATACACCTTGTCGTGGAGTGCTTATTGATTCTTCTTGCATGGTTAATGTTATTACTGAAGAATTTCTCTTTACTTTACAATTGAATCAAGTGATCTATGACAAAACAGATGTGATTGTGAAATTATTTGATGCATTTTCTTCTCCTGCAATTGGTTCTATTGCATTACCTATTGAGGTCCATAACAAATCCCTTTATGTGAACTTTGCTATTATTCCTTCATCTGAACAATTTCGTGTGAAGCTAGGCTATCCTTGGCTATCTTCCATGAAAGCTATTGCTTCTCCTATTCATAAATGTTTGAAATTTCCCCATAATGGTGAATTTGTTACTATCAATCATAGTCTCTTTAAACCAGCTGAAAGAACTTCTAGCATTCCTATTGATTATTTTTGGCCTAAACAATTCCAATCTCTTCCTCCGCGAAGTGATCATCTTTTCAAATCTTATCAAAAGTGGAAAACAGATATGATCCTATCTCTAAGTGAACCTAGAACACCCAAACTTGATATTTCTATCGTTCTTGAGAAGGAAGTTCTTCCTTTGAAAGATAAAACTAATGTCTTTCCTCAAGAAGATTCCCAACCCATTCCTATGGATGTGACTATGTCTATGTCTTAAAGTAGACCTATACCTCCTCGTCATGATGGACTTGGTCTCCTTCCTAAACCAAATATTCCTCCTTTATACGGAGCAGTTCCTCCTCCTTCCTCTTATGGAGAGAAGAAACCTTCCTCTTCTCCTATTATCCAGCCTAAGAGACCACAACCTAAACACCCAAGTGATAAGGATGAGAACATTCCTCCTCCTCAATCTTCTCAACTTCCTACTAAGACTAGACGAAATCGTTCTGCATGTGAACGTCGACGAAAGCGTCATCTTAGAGCTCAGGTAGCTGCTTCTCAAACTTTGCAATCCCCAAAAACACCTTCAGCTAGCATTATTCCATTTTCTCCTCAGCCAGAAATTGAGCCAAAATCTCCTAAACATAAGATGCATGATGGTTTTGATCCTGTGCGAGTTAAAGATCCTATTTTTATAAATCTTGATGATGATATAGATGAAAATGTTATTCATGATGAAAATGTTACTTCTCTTGCTTCTGATAGTGAATATGAATTTGTTGATATTGATAACCATTTATCTAACGAATTTTCTAAAGCACTTATCCTAGCTCCTAGACAAGAACAACGTGGCTTGGAACATGAACATAGCCCTTGTTTGGATCTTGTGATAGCTCCATCTATTGTGTTGAATGTTCCTCCTCTAGCATGTTTCCTGCCTTCCCAAAATATTGATCAGCAAGATCGGGGGGTGGATGACGTGCTAGACTAGTTTCATTAGCATAGCAGATTCTCTCCTCCTCTCTTACTTTTGTTACTTCTTCTATGTGTTATTCTCATTCTTCTATTCATTGTCCTTAGTGTTTTCTACTTGAGGATGATGCAAAGCATTGAGATCTCTTTTGGTCTCTCTCATGTTGACTCAAAAGACACATGTGTTCCCTTCTTCTAGGTGACCTTCCTTGATTGGGGAATGAAGAACAATTATGCATACATACATATGATATATATGAATTATCCTATAGCATACTGACCCCGAGGAAAGCGAAGTCACCTCGTGCTTTGTGTTTTGTGTCTATTATCCTTGGGTTTATCTCACACTTGGGGTCTAAATCTTTGTGATAACGTGTTCCTTTCCCTTCTCATTTCTTATGTGTATCACTACCTTAAAGAAATCACCCCCGTTGAGGCGTGTGCGATCGCTTTAACGTAGGGGGGCATACACCCCATCTATCCCTTGAGGATACTTGAAAATTTCTTGGCGAACTTAGTTTTTCCTTGAAAATTTTTGGTATTTCTCTTGCATGACTCATAGTGAGGGAACCTTACTACTGACAGTCATGGTTCTCCCTCGTGATCTTCCCTTTTACTTTGTCAATCGAAGTCGTAAGATCCTTAGTCCACTGGGGGCTTGGTGTATCTTGCCTCCTTGACGTGGTGAAAGTCTTTCAATGTTGCTTCCTTGTACTTTACCGGAAGTATGGGCATACACTTATACTCCCGCTAAAGTGGGAGCTAAATGTAGCATCCTAAAATTGTGACACTTGCAATTTCGACTGCATTTGGGTCTTCACGATGGCGACGCAACACTGAACCTGAATGGAGACCCCGAAACCTGTTCATGACATCAAAAACTGCATTTTTCGGCACCCTGGCCTGATCCTCCTTGCACCCTGTTGTCCCTGGAGGTGAGACCATGGCGCCCAGCGCCCTGGTCCCTGGCCCTATTTTGGGCCCGGTCTCTTATGGGGCTTCGGGTCTTTAAGTTTGCAAATTGGAAAATAAGGTTTCTATGTCGGCCCAAGGTCGGAAAAATCAGTCTTTCAACCCTAATTGGCAAGTATATAAACTACATTTCCTCTCCCATTTTGAAGAGAAAGGACATATGTGTACAAGACGCGGAAGCAACATTCAAGCATTCAAGCATTCAAGCATTCCTTCAAGCAATTGATCATTCTAAGTCTCCATTCAAGGCTAAGTGTTACATTCAAGACAAGGATTCAACCATTGAAGAGGAGATCACATACCACATACAACATACAACAACATTTACACCTTCGCATGTAAGAATACAAACATTCTTACAACAAGGTATCAATACTTGTTTACATTACAAACATTTACATTTACAACATTCTCATTTCTTGGTTAATTCCAAAACCAGGGTTTGACCTAAAGGCAAACCCCTAATCCCTAACCCCCCAATCGTCCTCTCTTTTTTGTGTGTAGGTTGCAGGTACGCGGCTATAATTGAAGATCTGGAACCCTTGTGCAGAGACGAACAAATCCCCCTTCGTTTCGCGGATTTTTCGGAGGACTGTGTGCACGCCGGGCGCCATCGTCCCGTCAACTTTCGCTCAAATTTGCAAGACAACGTCATCTCAACATTTTACTACTAATTCCAGGTCCGCAGCTTCATCCTATATTCCTATCTCTGTTTATAAGTGAATCTTTCTCACTTTACATGCATTCCTAGCTCAATCCTTCTATCTACATTCTTTACAAAAGAGGGTAGCCTTGCTGTCATAACCCTTGAAACTCATTTAGAATCCAATATTGCATTGTGTGGGATTGGATCTTGTGGGTTTCAACCCCTCTTTTGAATATAAAGTCTCTCCTAAGTGAAAAACCGTCAACCCTAGTGACCTCCTTTCTCTCTCCTTGGAGTGGTGGGGGTAACACTTAGGGTTCGATCGCGATTTTCCGCTTTACAACATGTTGTTGTGTGTGTTAATATCTTGATGCAGGGTCAGCAAATGTGAAGTAAAGACAAATGGTGGTTCAAAAGATCATCAAGTATATAACCACAATGCAGACCCAATCAGAGAAATGCACTTAGGATCGGGATCACTTGACGGGTTCTTCATCATATTGATTTATGAAAACATTTATAACTGTTCCTAGTGGATCTTAGATCTAGGAGGCGGTCATGCTATATTTTCTCAGCTGCGGGACAGATGTTGTTCTACTATCATATGTTGACTTCTTCTTTTGTTAATAAATCTTCTTCACCTATTCTGTAGGGATGTGGGCAGTTAGTTAGAAGTTTTTTATAAGCTTTCCTATAAATAAAAGGATTTCTCTCCTCTCAGGGATAGCAGAGAAAAAGATAATATTTTGTAATACATAGTTTTCTAGTGTTATGTACGTATTTTTTCCAGTCAAGATGAAATAAAGAGATCAATGTGATTTTGGATGATTAGATAAGTGTAATCTGAAGTTTTGGAAATACTCACTCAAGGGGGCCCACTTGGTGAGTAATCCTTTGTATGTTTTAACTAGTTTTCATACTTTCGTAATAGTTATTTTGGCAGTTGTTTGTTCCTGCAGCCATAGGAAACAACTCCTGTGTATGTTCCTGCAACCATGGCAATAGAGTAGTTCTTGTTTCTCGCCAGAACTTTATCTTTTAACAGTAATTGTTTAAAGCAATTTCCAGTTGTAAGATTAAGTATTAGTTTATTAGAGATTATGTGTGTTTACTTTAAGAAGAATTTTCTTTCTTGCAATTATATAAAATGGTTGCAATATGAACTTGGTGCATATACAGTGCTGGCCCATTTCAAGTTTATGTCCCTGGTTGATAACTAAATGAGCCTTTGCCACAAGAAAAATTATCTATTCAAGGATATTCAATTTCTTAATTGTGTTTTATCACCTAGTTGCCATTCCAGTTGTGAGGACCAACATTTTTGGCATCATTGTCGGGGATGGTACCAAGATAAGGACCTATTGTAAACCATTAGTTTCTAAGTTTTCTTTAATTATCTTTTTGAATTTCTTTCATTAATCTACATGCATAGGAGGAGAAGAGATGCATTAGGAATATTTCTTTCCTCACATTCTACTCAAGATATAAGTTCAGATCAAGCACTTGAAGTAAACCCTTTTGCAGAAATGTATGTGCTAAATAGAGGTGTCTTTAATTTGTTGGAAGGAGACCTATACTTCTTGAACGAACCCCCTAAACAAAATGTTTTACCTCTAGTCATTTATCAGGCACCAATGGCAGCAAATCCTCCACCTCCGCTTGTAAATCCAACATTTGAGTTTCCCATTCTTGATGTGCATGATAATGCAAATTTGAAAAACATAGCAGCCTCTTCACTTCCAAAATTTCATGGATTGGTAGTAGAAGATCCAGATACCTTTCTATTTGAATTTGATATCCTTTGCAAAAGTTATGATTATACCATCGATGCTCATAAACTCAAGTTATTCTCTACTGTAAAGCGGAAAATCGCAATCGAACCCTAGTTGCTCTCCCCTCTTCCAACTCCGAGGAGAGAGAAGGGAGGTTCGCTAGGGTTGATGGTTTTCACTTAAGGGAGAGACTTTACATTCAAAAGAGGGGTTGAAACCCACAAGATCCAATCCCACACAAGGCAAGATTGGATGCTAAATGAGTTTCAAGGGTTAAGACAGCAAGGCTACCCTCTTTTGTAAAGAATGTGCATAGGAGAATTAAGCTAGGAATGCATAGAAAGTGACAAAGATTCGCTTATAAACTGAGATAGGGATATAGGATGAAGCTGTGGACCTGGAATTAGCAGTAAAATGTCGATACGGCGCTGTCCTGCAAATTTGAGCAAAAGTTGTCGGGACGATGGCGCCCGGCGCCACGGTCCTCCGAAAAATCTGCGAAACGAAGGGGGATCTGTTCGTCTCTGCACAAGGATTCCAGATCTTCAATTTCAGCCGCGTACCTGCAACCTACACACAGAAAAGCAAAGACGATTGGGGGGTTAGGGATTAGGGGTTTGCCTTTAGGTCAAACCCCAGTTTTGGAATTAACCAAGAAATGAGAAATTGTTGTAACTGTAAATGTCTGTAATGTAAAACAAGTACTAATACCTTGTTCTAAGGATGTTTGTATCCTTATGTGCGAAGGTATAGATGTTGTATGTTGTATGTTGTAGCATGTAGTATGTGATCTCCTCTTCAATGGTTGAATCCTTGTCTTGAATGCAACACTTAGCCTTGAATGGAGACTTAGAAGGAATGCTTGAATGCTTGAATGCTTGAGTGCTTGAATGTTTGAATCTTGCTTTCGCCTTTTTTCCATCTATCTAAATGAGAGAGGAAAATGTCATTTATATACTTGTCAATTAGGGCTGATAAACTGATTTTCCCGACCTTACGCCGACCAGGAAAGTTAATTTTCCAATTGCAAATAAAAAGACCCGAGACCCCTTAGGAGACCGGGACCAGGGCGCTGGGCGCCATGGTCCTGGGGGACCAGGGTGCTGGGCACTCTGGTCCCACCTCCCGGGACAGCAGGGTGCAAGGAGGTTCAGGCCAGGGTGCTTGAAAAATGCAGTTTTTAGTGTCGTGAGCAAGTTTCGGGGTCTCCATTCAGGTTGCGTGTTGCTTCGCCATCGTGAAGACCGAAATGCAGTCAAAATTGCAAGTGTCACAATTTTACAATGCTACATTTAGCCCCCACTTTAGCGGGAGTATGTATGCTCATACTTCCGGTAAAGTACAAGGAAACAACATTGAAAGAATTTCACCATGTCAAGAAGGCAAGACACACCAAGCCCCCAGTGGACTAAGGATCTTACGACTTCGATTGACAAAGTAAAAGGGAAAATCACGAGGGAGAACCATCACTGTCAGTAGTAAGGTTCCCTCACTATGAGTCATGCAAAAGAAATACCAAAAATTTTCAAGGCAAAGCTAAGTTCGCCAAGAAATTTTCAAGTATTTTGAAAGGACAGACAGGGTGTATGCCCCCCTACGTTAAAGCGATCACACACGCCTCAACGGGGGTGATTGTTTTAACGTAGTGATACACATAAGAGATGAGAAAGGAAAGGAGCACGTTATCACAAAGATTTAGCCCCCAAGTGTGAGATAAACCCAAGGATAATAGACACAAAACACAAAGCACAAGGTGACTTCGCTTTCCTTGGGGTCAGTATCCTGTATGATAATTCATGTATATCATATGTATGTATGCATAATTGTTCTTCATTCCCCAATCAAGGAAGGTCACCCAGAAGAAGGGAACACATGTGTCTTTTGAGTCAACATGAGAGAGACCAAAAGAGATCTCAATGCTTTGCATCGTCCTCAAGTAGACACCACTAAGGACAACAAATAGAAGAATGAGAATAACACATAGAAGAAGTAACACACGAGAGGAGGAGAGAATCTTCTATGCTAATGTAACTAGTCTAGCACGTCATCTACCCCCCGATCTTGCTGATCAATGTTTCGGGAAGGCAGGGAACACGCTAGAGGAGTAACATCCAACACAGCAGATGGAGCTATCACAAGATCCAAACAAGGGCTATGTTCATGTTCCGAGCCACGTTGTTCTTGTCTAGGAGCTAGGATAAGTGCCTTAGAAAATTCATTAGATAAATGGTTATCAATATCAACAAGTTCATATTCACTATCAAAAGCAAGAGGAGTAACATGTTCATCATGAATAACATTTTCATCTATAGCATCATCAAGATTTATAAAAATAGGATCTTTAACTCGCACAGGATCAAGACCATCATGCATCTTATGTTTAGGAGATTTTGGAGAAAATGGAATAATGCTTGTTGAAGGTGTTTTTGGAGATTGCGAAGTTTGAAAAGCAGCTGCTTGAGCCCTAAGATGACGCTTTCGTCGACGTTCGCGTGCAGAACGATTTCTTCTAGTCTTAGTAGGAAGTGGAGAAGATTGAGGAGGAGGAATGTTCTCATCCTTATCACTTGGGTGTTTAGGTTGTGGTCTCTTAGGCTGGATAATAGGAGAAGAAGAAGGTCTCTTCTCTCTATAAAAGGAAGGAGGAGGAACTGCTCCATATAAGGGAGGAATTTTTGGTTTAGGAAGGAGACCAAGTCCATCATGATGAGGAGGTATAGGTCTTCTTTTAGAAGGTTTATTAGGTATAGACATAGTCACATCCATAGGGATGGGTTGGGAACCTTCTTGAGGAAAGACATTAGTTTTATCTTTCAAAGGAAGAACTTCCTTCTCAAGAACGATAGGAATGTCAAGTTTAGGTGTTCTAGGTTCACTTAGAGATAGGATCATATCCGTTTTCCACTTTTGATAAGATTTGAAAAGATGATCACTTCGCGGAGGAAGGGATTGGAATTGTCTAGGCCAAAAGTAATCAATAGGAACACTAGAAGTTCTTTCAGCTGGTTTAAAGAGACTATGATTGACAGTAACAACTTCACCATTATGGGGAAATTTCAAACACTTATGAATAGGAGAAGCAATAGCTTTCATGGAAGATAGCCAAGGATAGCCAAGCTTCACACGAAATTGTTCGGATGAAGGAATAATAGCAAAGCTTACATCAAGAGATTTGTTATGGACCTCAATAGGCAATGTAATAGAACCAATTGCAGGAGAAGAAAATGCATCAAATAATTTCACAACCACATTTGTTTTGTCATAGATCACTTGATTCAATTGCAAAGTAAAAAGAAATTCTTCAGTAATAACATTAACCATGCACGAAGGATCAATAAGCACTCCACGGCAAGGTGTATTCTTGACTTTTGCAACTATGTATAAAGGACCATCAGGTGCCCTAATGGTTTCACTAGAATCAAATGTGATGGAAGGTTCTTTAGGGTTTTCTTGCTGCTCTACAAAGTTAATCACATTCGGAGTCATAGACACAAGACCATCAGATGAGAGAGAGGAATCATTAGCCTCAATCGCATTAGAGGTATGAGAAGGTAATGGATCAGTAAAAATCTGAAGATTTTGGTTAGGAGGAGCTACAGATGTGTTGCCTTTATCATTCACTCCAGAAATAGAGATAGTTTTATTATCAATCAAATCTTGAATTTTACCCTTTAAAGAAAAACATTTTTCAATATCATGCCCAGGTTGACGATGAAATTGACAAAAAGCTTTGCTATCAAAATAAGGTGAAGTAATCTTTGCAGGATCTATTTGTCTTATAGGAGGAAGAGTAAGCACATTTTGTTCCAATAACTTATTCATAATACTATGCAATGATTCATTCAAAGGAGTATACTTTCTTTCTTTCTTGAAAAATTTAGAAATAGGAGGCACACCTGATGTTGCATTCACATTATTGTTGATGATGTTTTCATTGAATTTGATGGAATCTCTGTTCGGTTTAAACTTCCCAAATGGTTGTTGACTGCTATCACCCTTATCACTCGGAGCCATAGGATGTGATTGTTCCATTTGACTCACAGTCAGTTGATAATTGTGAAGAGTGGCACACAACTGTTGGAAAGAAGTAAACTCAGAAAACAGAAGTTTGTCTCGAATATCTTTTTGCAATTTAGAAATAAAGATTCTTTGAATATCATTGTCAGGCACTGGAAAAGAAATTTGAGCATACAAATGCTTATATCTACCAATAAAATCAGTCACTTTTTCTTTAACACCTTGTTTACAATGCATTAAATCAATCAAAGTAACTTTAGGACTTATATTGTTTTGAAATTGTTGAATGAAAGCATTTGCAAGTTGTTCGAAAGAAGTAATAGAATAAGAAGGAAACGAGCAATACCATTGTAGGGCTTTGTCTCTTAATGTTCTAGTAAACAGTTTTGCAAGCAACCTTTGGTCATATGCAAAATCCGTACAAATTGTTTGAAAAGTCTTAACATGTGTTAGAGGATCACCTTTACCATTATAAAGCTCCAAATGCGGGATTTCAACATGTTTAGGAGGGATAGCTTGAACAATGTCAAGAGAAAGTGGGCTCGCAACATCAAATGTGGGCACACTAAACTTAGATTGATTCATAGAGGCAATTTGTTGCTGTAAAGAAGAGACAGTTTGTGCAAGATTGTTAATGGTCGCTTCAGTCGAAGAATTCATGTTAGATGTGTTAGATTGAGATGGAGGTGTTATGTTATTGAAAGAAGGTAAAGAGTAAGGTGGTGGGACTCTATGATAATTAGTCATAGGAGATGATTGGACAAGAGGAACACTACAAGGAGGAATGGAATGATTAAATGAATTGCCCCCTTGCGTCATGTTCATTTGTGGAGATGTAATAGGGACACTCATTGAAGGAATGAATGAAGAAGTCGGATTGAATGAAAGAATAGGGTTAATTGAAGAGGAAGGATTGCCCCCATGACTGGTGATCATAGGAGGAATCTCTTGTATAGAAGTAGTCATTATGTTTGATGTAAAGGTAGGTATGCTAGCAATAGAAGTTGTCAAAGGAATAGAATGATTGACTTGTGTAGGAGGTTGTGTATAACCTAAAGATTCGGCACAACTCTTCATAGGCATCACGTTCGAATTCACAATGTGTGAAATACCATGCAAAATATCAATTCCATTCTTATCACTTTGAAGCATATGTTTTAGACCCTCAATTAAAGGAAGAGCTTGACTATCGGGATACTCATGAGACATCCATTGGTGAAAATCATCAAATTGGTTATCCAATTTTGAAAGTTGTTCTACAGAAACCTCATGGAGAGCTTCTTCATCATTAGGAGGATTAGAGGAATTACCCATGTCCTTGTTAAAAAGGCTATTCAAATTAGGTTCCATCTCCTCAGTAGTTAAACCTCGGAAAGACTTAATTCTACGGCTTCGTCTAACGGGAATAGTGTAAGTAGGGCTTATTGTTGTAAAAATCATGCACTAGAAAGAGAGAGAAGATTTTGAATTTAGAGGTAGCAATTTTCAGTAAAATCAGCCAATCTTCTGGATTTAAGTTGTTAAATGCAATCACGACAGTCTCCCGAAATTTCAGAAAAAATGTCCGGGACCGTGGCACTCGGAGTGCAACACGGTCCTTGCAACTTTTTTCGAAATTTGCAGGGATGAAAGGTATGATGATTTTAAAGCTAATCTGAAAAAATTGAGTGATTTTACGATCTGTAGATAGGCCAAATTAAAGTTGCAAATTCAAAATTGAACCCTATCAAGATTGTCGAAAAATGCAAAATTTGAATTTTGAAAAAGAGAGGGAAACTGAAATTTTGAGTTTTATGATTTTAGAGGGAATGCCAAAAGCAATGCAAGTTTTGAAATTCAAAAGTTGACTCAATTTCACGCAAAATTCAATTTTGAAAGCGAAAATCAAAGTTGTTGTAATTAAGCACTTAATTTCAAAAGTCACAAATTGCAAGAATTTGAATAAAGCACTGAAATTTTGAATGAATGCAAATACACTTTTCAGATTTAGGACAGTAAGAACACAATTTTGACACAAAATTTCAGTTTCAATGATTTTTGAATGTTTAGAAGCCTTAAACCAAGCAATCACAAGACCAACTTTGACTGTAATTTTGAAAGTGTTATAATTGATAAAATCGGCCAAAATTCTGGATTTTAGCAGGAAAATACAGTAAGATCTTGCTCCCAAAATTTCGGAAAAAATGTCGGGGACGATGGCGCTCGGAGTGCACACGGTCCTCGCAACTTTTTTCCAAATTTTTAGGGATGAAAGATATTGTGATTTTATTGCGGAATCCAAAGTTACAGCTGATTTGGAGATGTTTTGATCGGTCAAATTGTCGGACAAAGGTTGAATCAAGAGGGTTTCAAAAATTAGGGTTTTGACACTTAACCACTTAATTTTCAAAATTAAAGCACAGACATGAATTGATAATTTGTAATAGAAGGGCAGATCTGAAACAAACATTAACAATTAAGCATTTCACAAGTTCAATTACTAAAAAGAAATTTTAGGGTTTTTATGCAATCACCTCTAAAATTTTGCAAAAGATCAAACATGGAAATGTAATCAAGGAATCAATTTTCAGATCTAAGCATGAATAATCAGAAAGGATGTTCACGTCAGGTTCACCAAAATGTAAAGCGGAAAATCCCAATCGAACCCTAGTTGCTCTCCCCTCTTCCAACTCCAAGGAGAGAGAAGGGAGGTTCGCTAGGGTTGATGGTTTTCACTTAAGGGAGAGACTTTACATTCAAAAGAGGGGTTGAAACCCACAAGATCCAATCCCACACAAGGCAAGATTGGATGCTAAATGAGTTTCAAGGGTTAAGACAGCAAGGCTACCCTCTTTTGTAAAGAATGTGCATAGGAGAATTAAGCTAGGAATGCATAGAAAGTGACAAAGATTCGCTTATAAACTGAGATAGGGATATAGGATGAAGCTGCGGACCTAGAATTAGCAGTAAAATGTCGATACGGCGCTGTCCTGCAAATTTGAGCAAAAGTTGTCGGGACGATGGCGCCCGGCGCCACGGTCCTCCGAAAAATCCGCGAAACGAAAGGGGATCTGTTCGTCTCTGCACAAGGATTCCAGATCTTCAATTTCAGCCGCGTACCTGCAACCTACACACAGAAAAGCAAAGACGATTGGGGGGTTAGGGATTAGGGGTTTGCCTTTAGGTCAAACCCCGGTTTTGGAATTAACCAAGAAATGAGAAATTGTTGTAACTGTAAATGTCTGTAATGTAAAACAAGTACTAATACCTTGTTCTAAGGATGTTTGTATCCTTATGTGCGAAGGTATAGATGTTGTATGTTGTATGTTGTAGCATGTAGTATGTGATCTCCTCTTCAATGGTTGAATCCTTGTCTTGAATGCAACACTTAGCCTTGAATGGAGACTTAGAAGGAATGCTTGAATGCTTGAATGCTTGAGTGCTTGAATGTTTGAATCTTGCTTTCGCCTTTTTTCCATCTATCTAAATGAGAGAGGAAAATGTCATTTATATACTTGTCAATTAGGGCTGATAGATTGATTTTCCCGACCTTATGCCGACCAGGAAAGTTAATTTTCCAATTGCAAACAAAAAGACCCGAGACCCCTTAGGAGACCAGGACCAGGGCGCTGGGCGCCATGGTCCTGGGGGACCAGGGCGCTGGGCACTCTGGTCCCACCTCCCGGGACAGCAGGGTGCAAGGAGGTTCAGGCCAGGGTGCTTGAAAAATGCAGTTTTTAGTGTCGTGAGCAAGTTTCGGGGTCTCCATTCAGGTTGCGTGTTGCGTCGCTATCGTGAAGACCGAAATGCAGTCGAAATTGCAAGTGTCGCAATTTTAGGACGCTACATCTACTACTTTGAAAGAAGCTGCTTTGAGATGGTTTATGAGTTTAGGAAGAAATGCAATCACTACCTAGGAGGGAATGAAGACAAACTTCTTAGATAAATATAAAGACTATTGCAGAGGAATGGACCGACATGGTGATGATATCTTTAGAATGACACAAAAAGAAGATGAAAGCCTAGAAGACTATTTGGAAAGGTTTTTATTTAGTGTCAACAAATCCAAACATAGTAACTTAAGTGAAGACTCTATGAAGTTGATTTTTTTGAGAGGCATCAATGATGACTGTGCTGACTCCTTAGATCTAATGGGAGGAGGATATATTACACAAGTTCAATGGGATGATATTAGACAAATCTATCAAAAGTATTCAAGAGTTGCAGCAAAAAGGGGAAGACACTATAGGCCTGCTTCTTCAATTGCAAAGTCATCTTCAACAGTTTCTAGGATGGAAATAACTCATCTGTTGAAGGATTTTAAAGAAGATATAATTAATAATATGGCTAATCAATTGGATACACTGGAGGCAAAGAAAAAGCATGAGGAGGCGGAGGCTATGCTTGCTGAATTTTGTCCTCACTATCGGCAAAAGAAGAAGGACCGTAGATGCAAACTGTTAGCTAAATATGATAGCTAACAGAGTTCCCCACATTTCAAGCCTATCTATGGACATGATGAACAACTTTTCTATGTTGCACAATGGAGGACTTGGCCTCCAAGACAAGGTATGCCATGGGATTCATTGTCATTTTATAATCCTTGTGTGAACTTCAATGCACAAAACAATCAGTGGCAACCTCCATATTCCCAAAATTTTGGAAATTATACTCCTCGGTCTTGGAATAGCCCTCAAAACCCTTGGTCTAATTATCAAAATTCCTCATCTCAATGGTAGCACCCACAAGGGCATTGGTATCCTCCTCAAGGCAACTAGAAACAGTCACCCAAATGGAGGGGAGGGAAGCAATGGTTAAACCAGTCATTAGGTTTCCTGCAACCACAACAACAGTCCCAACAGCCAGCTTTAATGCCACAATCTCCTAATGCTTCTCCATCCAAGCCAACCCAATTGCCAACTCAGTTTGTGCCAAATCCAAATAACAAACCACAATAGAAACAACAAGTCTTTTCAACTGATCCTAATAACTATCCTTCATATTCTCTCGATATAAGTGATATCCATTTCAGATCAGGGACAACACTACCTACTCCATCTCCTCCAGTCATAACAGAATTACCAACAGAGGAGATTGTTCAAGAAGCCATACCTAATAAATTTGGAAACCCTGAGCAGGTTCAGCAGTCAAAAACCCCAAATATATCTATAAGAACTCCCCCATTTCCTCAAAGATTGCAATTAGAAGTATCTAGGCAGCATGATGATATAGCTTTTGATCTTATTGATCAGCTAAAACATATATGTATTAAAATTCCACTGTTTCGATCTATTAAAGATATTCCCATATATGGAAAAGCTATTAAAGAAGCATGTTTGAAGAAACCTGGGAGGAAGAAAAAGGATCCAAAAATAGTGCATGTAGTAGGACAGTCGGCTGATATTATGTTGGGAAAAATAGCAGTCCTAAATATTTTGATCCAGGTATCCCTATTGTCAAGATAGTTATTAATGGAACTGAAATCAAAAATGCCTTGATAGACTTAGGAGAAGAAATCAATGTGATGACTAAGGATGTCATGCAGTAACTTAGCATTACTAGTCTCATATCAACTCCAACGGTCCTGCAGCTTGTTGATAGCTCTACTGCTCGTCTTGAAGGAATGATAAAAGATATTGTTGTCACATTAGATTCTTGGGAATATCCTGTTGATTTCATAATCCTCTTTCCTAAGGCAACATTAGGTGGATATCCAATTATTTTGGGAAGACCTTGACTGGCAACAACTGATGCATATATAGGTTGCATATCGGGAGATATGACAATTTCATATGGCATTACTACCAATACACTTGCACTCTATTCTCCAGCACAACCACAACTTGATCAAGAGCGAGTAGTATGGCCAAACATAGGAGAAGAAGCAAAGGAAATTATTTTTGTTCAACAACTAATGATGTTATCACAAGAACCATTCATAGCACTTCAAGAGGATGATACGGTACTCTCTAACATCATAGGAAATACTTATGGAGCATCTCATCCTCCATTGGGTTTACCAGTGAGCCCTCTGCATACTCTTCTTCCACCTGCAGGTTCTTTAAACTGTCTTGTAGCCACAGACGTGTTACATACATTGCTACCTCAGGAAATTCAAACCTCTTGTATGTTTGAACTATCTAATGCTGAGTCAGTAATTCAAATAGAAGTTGTTGTAGGGAGAAATCTGAATATCAATGGTCAATTGCCAGCAGATCAAAGATTGTCATTGATAGAACTACTCAAAACCCAAAAATAAGCTTTCGCATGGGATTATCAAGACATGAAAGGATTAAATCCTACATTGTGTATCAATAGAATTTATATCAGAGAAGATTGTAAGCCAATTAGATAGCCTCAGCGAAGGATTAATCATTCTTTAAGGGAAATAGTTAAAGAGGAACTACAAAAGTTACTTCATGCAGGATTCATCTACCACATTTCGGATAGTCAATGGGTTTCTCCTCTAGTTATAGTTCCAAAGAAAGGAGGGAAATGGATATTTTGTGTGGACTATAGAGATCTCAACCCTGCTACCAAAAAGGATCATTTCCCACTGCCATTTATACATCAAGTGTTAGGCTCTCTAGCAGGTAAGCAATATTTTTCCTTTTTGGATGGATTTAGTGGTTATAACCAGATCAGAATAGCTCCAAAAGATCAGGAGAAGACCACCTTTACCTTCCCTTGGGGCACATATGCCTATTCAGTCCTCCCTTTTGGTTTATGCAATGCTCCTGCAACCTTTCAAAGGGCAATTCTCAATATATTTTCAGACATATCCCATGATTGTATGGAAATTTACATGGATGACTTCACTACATATGGAACTACATTTAAGGAGGCATTAAAAAATTTGACAAAAGTATTGTAGCAATGTGAAGATCACAATCTATCCCTCAACAGTGAAAAATATTTTATGATGATGCAAGAAGGAATAGTGTTGGGGCATAGAATCTCTCAAACAGGTATTCAAGTAGATCTAGCTAAAATTGAGGTAATACTTTCTCTTCCTACCCCTATAAAACAAAAGGATGTAAGAAGTTTTCTAGGACATGCAGGGTGCTATAGGAGATTTATCAAGAACTTTAGTCAAATAGTAGGGCCATTGTATTCTTTATTGACAAAGGATGTTAAGTTTGAATGGATAGTTGAATGTGAAGATGCATTTTCTAAACTAAAAGAATCCTTAACTTAGGCCCCTATGCTTAAAGGACCTGATTGGTCAGTTCCTTTTCACATTCATACTGATGCATCTAATTTTGCAATAGGAGCAGTTTTGGGGCAGAAGCAAGGAGTTTTGGAAAATGCAATTTATTACATTAGTAAAAATTTGCAAGGACCAGAACTGAATTATACTGTTACTAAAAAGGAGATGTTAGTTGTCATCTATGCCCTTAATAAGTTCAGACACTATATAACTAGATATCAAATATTTGTGCATACTGATCATGCAGCCATCAGGTACCTCATGAACAAAAGCTCCATTACAGGTAGATTAGCAAGATGGTTGTTATTCATGCAAGAATTTGATATTACTATCATTCATAAGCCAGGGAAAGCACATGTGGTCACAGATTTTCTGTCAAGGACTCAAACACCAGACAATAATGAAGTCATTAATTATGCTTTTCCAAATGAGCATCTATTTTCTATTATTTTCAATAGTCCATGGTATGTTGACATAGCCAACTACCTCGCAGCTAACAAGACACCCCCACATTTCTCACCCAAAGAAAAGAGACTGTTGGTAGAAAAGAGTTTCAACTTCTCTTGGATTTTAGATTGCTTATTTTACACAGGTCCAGATCAGGCTATGAGGCATTATGTAAGGGAAGAAGAGACATATGACATACTTCATGCCTATCATGATGAACCTTGTGCAGGTCATTTTGCAGCCAAAAGAACAGCTTTTAAGATATTAACTACAAGGTACTATTGGCCGACCTTGCACAAGGATGCAGCTCAATAGACCAAGAAATGTGACAGGTGTCAAAGAATGGGCAAACTAACTCGATCTAATGAAATGCCTCTACACCCTCATGTGGTTGTTAAGCCATTTGACAAATGGGGACTAGACTTTGTTGGGCCAATCGATCCACCATTCAATGGTCACTCCTACATTCTTGTTTGTACTGATTATGTTACTAAATGGGTAGAGGTCAAAGCCTTCAAGCATAATAAGGTGGTTGAGTTCTTATATGAAGAAATCTTCACTCGGTATGGAATTCCTAGAGAAATAGTAACAGATCAAGGGGCACGGTTTACTTCTACTCTAATCATGGCCTTGGTTAATGAATACAATGTCAGGCATAGGAAGTCCACTCCTTATCATCCATAGGCTAATGGAAAAGAAGAGGTTACTAATAGGGAGCTTGAATCAATATTGACAAAAACCGTGGCTCTCAACAGAAAAGATTGGTGTAGCAGACTCTTTGAGGTTGTATGGGCTTGTAGAACCACCTGGAAAACTACAACAGGGTTTACACCATTTCAAATGGTATATGGAACAAAAGAAATGATGTCTATTGAGCTTGAACATAAAACTTTGAGAACAACTATTTCCTTAGATATGATACTTTCTGCAGCACAAGAGGAAAGGATCCTGCAGCTTAATGCTTTAGATGAAATAAAGAAATCTTCCCTACAGCATACCGAATCTATTCAGAATCAGCGCATGAAATGGCATGATCACTATATCAAGGATAAATCATTCAAGCCGGGTGATTGGGCTCTTCTCTATGATTCTAGATACAAAGATAACTTAAGCAAATTGCAAACCAGATGGTTAGGACCTTATGAGATAGTTGAAATATTTTCTAATGGTGTTGTCAGATTATCTACCATAGATCCTGTTAAGTTTAAATTGTTAGTCAACAGTCATCGGCTACACCTATACCATAAACCTTTGAGCAAAGATGACTTCCTACGGCAGTTTTTTACTGACCAGCATGTCGAGATTCTTGCAGCCACTGATAACGGTTTTGTCGTGACCCCTCCATCTTAATATCTTTGTTGCATGATCATAATAAATACTTTGTATCTCGAGGGAGTACTTTTTTGCATAATAAATATCTCACTCCGTATTCACTCATTTTTTTCCTTTCACTTCATCCATTATCGCATCATTTTCCATGCATGGCGGTGTCATATCTTCCAACTACAGTCATTCTCACGTGATATAAGGTACACTCGTGTGTCATTATTTTTGTTGCATGTGTATAATTAAACCATATTACTTCTCATTATGATATTTTGCATGTGATCATTTGTATTAATCCTCCTCCGCATGTGTGGACACCTGTCAAACCTTAAGTTGGGGGGGAAGTACACTGATAATTACTCTAGTAGATAATTGTGATGTCCTCTCGAATTGTGTTTTATTTTTCAAAATTGCTAGTTTGAGGTGATATCTTGTGTTCCACTTGTCTATCTGTTTAGAGTTATTTTTAAGATTGCAGCTAGGTTTCGACCAAGGAAAGGCACATTGAGTATATTATTGTGCGGAACTTAGTACAGTTGCTAAGCAAATTTATGCCATTATAGAATTGAAAGTGTTAGCATTGCGATGGGTGGTTCACCTGTTCGACATGAGCCAACTGTCCATGAGGTTCTTCTACAGGATCAGGTTTGTGAACCAATATTTCATAACAGTGGATGGCTAGATTATTTTTTAAAGTTGATAGAGTTTGATGAGGCAATTGCGCGGGAATTTACCCGCACACTTTCAAATGGCGAATCTCAGGTAAAAGGCTTGAGGGTAGTGGTTACAAAGGAATGGATAGCAGAGGTAACTGGGTTACCAACAGATGGGGAGTAATACTCAGAGTCCAAGGATGCACGCAGTGCAAGAGCAACATTTACATGAACAGGAGACCCTCCATTGGTGGTAGATAGACAAGGAACTAGGCGAGAATCCCTTCCGCTTGAATGGAGAGCAGTAGCATTATATATTCTAAAGTATTTAACCTGTGAGGGAAGGTTTTCATGTTTGCATTCTCATCACTTTAAACTCCTGAGTCATCTACGCCATGGAAGAAGGGTGAATGTTCCAAGCCTACTGTACAACCTTCTTTCTATAAGTGCAATAGAGACCCAGAAAGGTAGACCTCACTCTATTTCTCATCATTGTCTAATTAAGCTATTAGTTGAAAAAAATTTGAGAGATGTATCTCTAATGCTTTGGAATGAATTTGTTGAAACTAGAATGTTTATGGTTGAGAACATGGTTATAGAGGAGCCACTTCCGTCTCAGGAACACGAAAACCTTGAAAAACCTGGCTCTCCTCTTGAACCCTCATCTTCTATAATGTCAACAGAACAAAATATTCTTGCAGCAGAGGAACTCTTACATGAAAAAGTTTTAGTAGTGGTTTCCTCTCAAAGTCTGAGGAAAATGAGTGCTACCACATGAAATGAGAAAGGCAAAGAAAAACAAGTTGACATGGAACATAAGGAGGCGGGAAGTAAAAGTGAGAATTTACCCCCTCCTGTAGCCAAGAAAAGGAAAATTGTAAAACCAGTTTCCCTAGTGACTTTTGAGGTAGTTAAAGAGGTGGCTACAAGAAGTAGCCCTGTAGTCAGAAAAGGGAAAGTTCGAAGAAGTAGTGGTAGGCTCCGTAAAAAGCATAAAAGCCAAGACCAATCAACAGAGCCAAATATTAACATCTTGATTGACTCCCCAGAATGAGATCAATACAATCTACTTCATCATGATATCCATCCTTCTCCATCTAATGAACCTCAAAGGGAACATGAAGAGGAGGAAGAACTGCAAAATATGGGGGAAGAGCAGGAACTACAGCTTCAAGAAGAAGAGGAGCTTCTGAATATAGAGCAGTCGTAGGAAGAAGTAGATTTTTGAGAGACTAAATGGTTTAGCATCTGTTGTAGAGCAGGTTATTGAAGTAGGGAGTAAAGTAGAAATGAAGAAACCCAAGGCACCTGTTCATAGACCACCTACCTCTCTTACTAGTCATGCGGTGGGACTTGCTCTTTATGAGGATTGGGAACTAGAGAAAGTAAAAATGTAGATGAAAATCGACTGGCAGAACAAGGTTATTGAGCAGAAGGACAAGGAAATAGCCCAACTTAAAGCTAAGGTGGAAACAATAGCCACCATGGTTCCACAGCTGATGCAATGTCGAGCTCCTCATCATGTCTACTCTCTATATTTAAAAGAATAGCACATCAGTTTCCAAATGATGAGGATTGTTAGGGATTTAAGTCCCTCATTGCAAACACCAGAAAAAAAATTTAGTACTTTTCAAACGTCCCCTACGGCAATCAAAAACCTACTCTGTGAATTATATGTCCACAACTATGTTGTCCCTAATGATGTTAATTGGAACCCTCTCCTTTACATTGGAGATATTCAGTTGAGGGCTCTTATGTCATGGATGCAAAATGAAATATCAAGGGGAGAGCAGTTTCAGATGCATCACAAGGAAGAACTTGATCTTTCATTGCTCTTAAGGGCTGAATCAAGAGAACCCAAGCGATTTTACTTTTATTGGCAAAAGATTGTATATGAGATAAACTATGCAAAGGAAATCCTAACCCTAATGGAAGAAGTGCATAAATAATATGAACAAATGGCTCCAAGGGAAGGACATGAAGCAAAAGAACATATAGTCTAGCACTGGGATAGCCTAATAGATGAATTAAAACAATTTGAGCCACACTCTGTGCAAAATTACCATGCAGCATTAAACAGAGCACCCAAGTATATGCACTTGGGAAGAACAAAGGCACGACATTGGCTTCCTCTAAGTTTTCAGCCTCCAATCCTCCTATGGCCACTAATGGGTTGCAGGGATAGTGACCCACCATATAGTGAAGCAACAAAACGTACTAGGTGGAAAAGATTGGAGAAAATGAAAGGATTCTACTGGAGCTTAAAAAATGGCGGTTCTGGGCAGGTTACTCCAGGCAATTTTCGAATTAATGCCAAAATCCAAAATTTTCTCGTTGTTGGAGTATCAGCAATAAGTTAGGTTAGGGGGAGATGATGAGCCTAAATAATGGCTCTATTTTGATAGATTTATGATATAATACTCCTACCTATGTCTTATGATTAGATGACATTTGGATTATAATGCTTTTCTAAGATGATACCTTTTGATACCTTTTAAGTGTTTTTGAAACTGGTTTAACCTATACCTAAGGATGTCATATAGTGGTTTCAAATTATCTGTCTATGCGAATATCTAAAAATTATAAATATGGTTTATGTTATATCATGTTAGCATTAGTATATACACATGTTGTTGTGTGTGTTAATATCTTGATGCAGGGTCAGCAAAGGTGAAGTAAAGACAAATGGCGGTTCAAAAGATCATCGAGTATATAACCACAATGTAGACCCAGTCAAAGAAATGCAGTTATGATCAGTATCACTTGACCGATTCTTCAGCAGATTGATTTATGAAAACATTTATAATTGTTCCTAGTGGATCTTAGATCTAGGAGGTGGTCATGCTGTATTTTCTCAGTTACAAGACAGATGTTGTTCTGTTGTCCTGTGTTGACTTCTTCTTCTTTTGTTAATAAATCATGTTCACCTATTCTGTAGGGATGTGGGCAGTTAGTTAGAAGTTTGTTATAATCTTTTCTATAAATAAAGGGATCTCTCTCCTCTCAGGGATAGCAGAGAAAAAGATAATATTTTGTAATACACAGTTTTCTGGTGTTATGTATGTATTTTTTCCAGTCAAGATGAAATAAAAAGATCAAAGTGATTTTGGATGATTAGATAAGTGTAATCTAAAGTTCTGGAAATACTCACTCAAAGGGGGCCCACTTGGTGAGTAATCCTTTGTATGTTTTAACTAGTTTTCATACTTTCGTAATAGTTGTTTCTGTAGTTGTTTGTTCCTGCAGCCATAGGAAATAGTTCATGTGCATGTTCCTGTAGCTACGACAATAGAGTAGTTTCAACAATGATGGTGTATTGGGTGGATTGGCGTATGAAGGTTTTTCATTGCTTGTTTGACTGGTTTGGTGGAAGGATTTGGTCGTGTAGGTAAGCATAAAACTCACCATACCATGGGGAATCAAGACCGATGAGGTGATATACCATCTCGGATTTTGGGATATCATAAGCAGGGATCCAAATCTATTCTACTAAGAACTCATAGCATGTTAAGTTTTGTGGAAGATCAAGAAGAGAGGATATTGTAGCCATTGCATCAGCAGCTCTATTTTGTTCTCGAGGAATCTGATTAAAGTTGATAACTATGAATAATTCCTTGAAAGTGTCAACCATTTTCTAGTAAGGAATGAGATTATCATCCTTAGTTTGGTATTCCTCATTAACCTGTCGGATGACCACCTATGAATCACCATATACTTGTAGCTCCTTCAAGTTCCATTGTACTGCCATTCGAAGTCCTATGATTAAGGCCTCATATTTTGCTATGTTGTTTGTGCATGGGAATGTGATCCTGTATGACTTTGGGATGCTATCACCTTGAGGTGTGATAAAAATAATACTAGCTCCAGAACCATGCCTAGTGTATGACCCATCAAAATATAGTTTCCAGTGTTGTGTTGGCATGACTATGAATATTTCCTCATCTGGAAAATTTGAGATGAGTGGATGTTCTCCTATGAGTGGTGTTTCATCCAACTGATCTGCAATGACTTTCCCTTTGATTGCCTTTCGATCTACATACTCAATATCAAACTCACTAAGGATCATAACCCATTTTGCTAAGTGGTATGTTAGTGTTTCTTTACTAAGTAGGTAGTTGAGTGGATCTATCTTGGCAATGAGTATCTTGTATGTCAACATGTAATGTCTCAATTTGGTTGCTGGTAAAACCACTACAAGACAAGCTCTTTCAATAGGGGCATAATTGAGCTCATACCCTACTAGTGCCCTGGAGATGTAGTACACTGCACATTCTTTTCCTTTTGCATTATGGTGTGCTAGTAATACCCCTAAGGCCATAGTTGTAGTTGATATGTATATCAATAATGGCCTATCTAGAGATGGTGGTGTTAGCAATGGTGGTGTCATCAGGTAGTCCTTTAGCTGTTGGAATGCTTGTTGGTAGTTCTCTTCCCATTTGAAACAAGAATTCTTATGTAGCAGATGCGTGAAGGGATGACATTTATCAGCCAATTGTGCAATGAACCAACGTATTAATTGTAGCCTCCCTTGCAATGTTCTTAATTGGTTGATTTTCTTAGGAGGTGGCATCTCCATGATTGCTTTGAATTTTGCAGGATCAACCTCAATTCCCTTTTTCGAGACAATATATCCTAAGAGCTTCCGAGAGGTCACTCCAAAGACACATTTCTTTGGATTTAGCCGAATGTTATATTGTTCTAATCTGGTGAAAATTTTGTCTAGCACAACAAGGTGACTCTCTCTTGTTAATGATTTAGCGAGTAAATCATCCACATAGTCTTCCATTAGTGTATGCATCATGTCGTGGAAGATAGTAGTCATTTCTCGTTGATGTGTAGCTCCTGAAATCTTGAGACTGAATGGCATCACATTCCAACAGTATGTACCCCTTGGGCATGTAAAAGTTGTTTTTTGTTGATCCTCTGGGGCGATCTTGATCTGGTTGTATCTTGAAAACCCATTCATGAGAAATAGAATTGCATGTCATGTTGTTAGGTCCACGATCATATCAATGTTGGGTAGAGGAAAGCTAAGTGTATGATTCGAGGACTTTCTAATGTTCTCAGATTTATTTCCTTTGTTTCCCCCACAAAAATAGATGATCATTCTTGAAATGTGTTGAAGGGGAGAATGTCAAACCTTTCATCCTCAAGTGCCTCATAGAGGTTTTCACCTTTGGATGTGCTCTTTGTTTTTTGGGGATCTAGAAGTTCCACACTGCGGTTTTCACTAGAAGATCCATCTTTTATTGTTATATTTTTGCAGTTGAAAGGTTTGGCATTCGCTCCAAAGTAAGCTCCGTTGTTGAGTTCAATAGAAAATCCAACCTTGTGATCCCCACTTGGTATGTTATCCAGTAATTCAAGAAAGTCAATTATCGCCTCATCATTTTGGAAAGTGTCAAGGCACAGAGGATCTTTTTGGTTCCATTCCATGAGTTCAAGGTGGATTATTGGCATGGCCTCATCAATTAGGTTAAGCTCATTTGATGTGTTAGTTATGTTAAAATAGAGGTATCAAGGTCATCATCAGTATTATCTTCTTTGTAATCAGTCTCGGGAGGTAACACACTTCTTTTTGAATCATCTCCAGGATCTGGATCCCAAAAGGTTTTAATAAGTACATCTCCTTCATCTTTCTTAACCTCAAAAGTGTCCCCATCAAATGATTGTGAAAATGAAGAATCCCACTCGCATTCTTGTGAATTTGTCTCAGAATCACTTGGTAGAACTCTATCACTATATGTTATAGGGATGTTTGCTGATGTGAAAGGTTTGTCGACAACTACTGCAAGGGTTTTATCTGACGGGGTTATTGATGTTGCTTGAGTATCTAAAATGGATAGAAGTGGCAATTTGGAAGTGATTGACCTTTTTGCATCCCTTTGTGTGTTCGGTGTTCATGCATTTGATGAGTGAGAGGTATTGGCGTGACTTGGATTTTTAGATTTTTTAGGGTGATTTGTAATAGACATTGTCTTGCTTCTGGAGGGGGTGATCTTAGAAGTGATCTTCTTTTGTTTGTCGAGAATTTAGAGCTTAGGAAAGCCTCTCGAAACAAGGTTGAATTTGATTCCAGTTGTATCTCATGGTTGTAACAATGGTTGTAATGGTTCTTGTACACCTTGTTTGTGGGATCCCAATGCACTATAGCAATCATAGCCCATCTTTTGCATTAGCTTAAGACCTTTACCATACCTCTCTATACAGATCCTGACATGTTATCTAGTTGTATCAGAAGGGTCTCTGTAGATCCATCTTGCCAAGTCTTCATTAATAGTTTCATGTTCTTGTGATCTGTGTGGGATGAATCCATCAAGTGTACCAGTATGGGCCGCAACATGGGTCTTGAGTAACATTTGTGGTTTGAAATGAGTCCTAGGTGAGAGGGGCAATTGGCCAATAAAAAAAAGTTGGCTAATGCTATATTCTCCTGGGCCTTCATCCTTTACTTTCATTTTCAACTTCTCTTGTTTGTGTGTAGGGATCGGTGTACTAGTGAGATTTGTTGGGTGGATGTAGGATGATGAGGCGGTGCCTTCTTTGTTGCTAGGTACTGTGATATCAGGTTTATGCCTTATATTATTACAAAAGGCGAATGGGTTGGCATCACTAAGGATAGTAAGCTCTACATCATTATATGGAAATTTGATGCATTGATGGTAAGTGGATGGTACTTCTTGCATGGCACGAATCCATGGTCTACCTAATAGGAGATAGTATGGAAGAGGGAGGTCTGGGACTTGGCAAACCACATCCTTCACCAAAAGTCCCACCCTTACTGATAAAGTGACGCTCCCTTTTGAGGAACATTCGGCATCATTAGAGGCCTTGATGATGATCTTCTTTTTAGCGTCTACTGCTCATTCAGAATATTTCAATGTTGTAATCATTTGCAAGGTGCAAATGTTAAGACCAGATCCATTGTCAATCAATACTCACTTGATTCTATGTTGATGTATGAATCCCTCAATGTGTAGAGGGGCATTATGTGACTTTTGAAAGGATGCATCATTACTCTCAGTGACAGTGAGACATGGTAATGATTTGAGACTTCCAACCATGGCTTGAAATTGATCTATGTTTAGGTTGGATGGAACTGACGCTTCTTGGAGAGCTTGGTCCAAGATAGTTTTGTGTGAGGGTGATAGGAGCAACAACTCTAATATGGAAATGAGTGCGGGAGTTTTATCCAGTTGATCAACAAGACTATAATGTTTGGGCATGTATGTTGCTTTTGATGGTGCTCCTAGTAAGACAAGTTTGCTACGGCGGGTAACAACATTTCATGTAGGATATTTTCCTTGGATGGTAATGGTAGAAACTTGTTTATTTGCATCATAAAGATTATTGATAGTGTAGGTATATGTTGTGCGTGTATAGTATGTCGTGTTATCTTGGTTCTTACCTTGATGGGATGGACCTCCTTTCTCATATGATGGGAGTGGATTCTTGAACATTGTGTAATTCGTGTTGGAAGTTTTTGCATTGTGACCATCGACTTCTATACCACCTCAATCAACGAGTTCTTGAACAATGTCCTTTAGTCGATGGCAATTATTTGTCTTATGACCCTTTCCTTTGTGAAATTCACAATACTCATTATCCCTCCACCATTGAGATTTAAAATGGGGCTCATAATCTGACGTTCTAGGCAACATGATAAGATTGGAAGATAGAAGTTGTCGTAATACCACTTCAAGAGGTTCTCCCAAGGGTGTATATGTTCGATTGGGTTTGTAGCTAGAGTGCCTATTTTTAGGTGCCTCTTGTTGTGTGTTGGAAGGTTGATTATTTTGATTGTTTGGGGGATGACCTTGATTGATATTGCGGTTGTTACAATTATTTGTTTATCCCACAATTTTGACTATGGGTTGGGCAATTTTGACAGTTCTTGCATCTACCACACCATCATTAACAATGTTTTTGTTTTTGGACCAAAATTTGGGTTTATCACTATTGTAGGTTGGTTGTGGACCATCCTTGTTGTCCTTGTAAATTTTGACAAGTCCCTTCTTGATAAGGGCTTTCTCGATTTTAAGTCCTTGGGCTATCACGTCCTTGAAAGAGTTTAAACATTTGACTTCTAAGTAAAATTCCATTTCCTCATTTAAGTTTGAAATAAAAAATTTAACTAATTGTTCTTTGAGAATGGGAAAGGAACATCAACTAGAAAGGTGTCTCCATCTTTGTAAGAATGTTGAGAATAACTCTCCATTCTTTTGTTTTGTATTATATAGATCAGCCATGGAGACATAATGTTCTATGTTATGTGAATGATGAGTGATAAATTTTTGTATGAGGTCCTCAAATGTCCTTATTCCTCCAAGAAAGCGTGAAAACCATTGCATGGTAAATCCGCCTAAACTTTGAGGGAAAAGGCGCATTAAATATGTTTCGTCATATGCCACCTCTAAGCATACGAAGTAAAATTCTCTCACATGGTCCCTTGGATCTCCTTTCCCTTTGTATTTATCAAATTTTGGTGTTTCGAAATTGTGTGGGAAAGGAGGCATGATCATTTTCCTATCAAATGGATAAGGAAAAATATCTTCGAGAGTGTATTGTTTTTGTGACCTTCCTGAATTGACTTGTTGTGTGAGCTCTTGTATTTATTGTCTCAACATATCCATTTTTGTGGGAGGTGGTGGATGGTTCCTTTGGTGATAGGTGTCATCGTAATTGTGGGTATTTTGATGTCTTCTCTCATTGTGGTGACTATTTTGGGCTTTCTCTGGTGTTTCTTGAATTTGTGATAAGTCAAAATTTAAAGGGAGTTTTGCACCCTCTCGAGCAAGTCTTAGGAAATGAGCATCAGCATTCCCTCTAAGAATCTCATCAAAGATTTTGTTAAATCATGGGTTATGTGTTGCTTGCTCGATTTCCTTGTGTGGGAGAATCTAGGCCTCCTCCCCCTAAAAATTCATCATGATGGAAGGGGTTGTTGAGTTCTTCACCCTCTTCCGATTCTGGGTGCATTTCACTTTGTTTGCATCTTTGATACTAAGCTCTAGTCTCGGCCAAGTTAAAGTGTGTTTTGATAATGAGATGAATTAAAAAGTATGGGTGATCCCTTCTTATAGCTCCAAGATTTTATGACGATGATGATGAGTTTTTAGTGTTTGTGGATGCTTGATCTCCTACACTAAAGGTCGGGTATCAACAAAGTCCTCTTTCGAATTGCTTGTTTGATGTTTTAACAATTGTGAGATGAGGTGTAGCAAGGTTTGTGTTGTTACAATCCCCAAGCTACTAGTAATGAGAGGATGCACTCATGAACTAGTTTTAACCTATCTATGATGCTTAGTAATGTCCCTTAGGATGATTGATCCTAGATGTAGAGACACACTAGAAAGTAATTTTGTTGGTAGGATAAGAAATATCTAAAAGAACTAAGGACATGACCTCTTTGTATTGAGAGTTGAATGGATTTTTTATGTTTGAAATGGTGACCTTTGAGTGAACCTTGGAATTTCTACTAGGTGATCACGAATTTGATGATTGATTTTGGAAATTTTTTTGAAGTGAGAAAGATGGAAGAAAATGTAGGAGGATTATATGAATCTAGGAATCTCTAATAAGTGATTGCAGCTTGTGGAATGTATGATGGAGTAATTCAAAGTCGTCAATAAAACTGTAACTAAAATCGTGATATCGATGGATGAAAGTGTGATGTTTCAACAAAAGCTTGCGGTTCTTGCACAAGAAGCTTCTTTTCTTTTGGGTTTTCTTTTCACTTTGCTTCTTTTTGGTTTTTCAATAAATTGACTTCTTGGCGTATTTGAGAGATTTCCAAACACAAATCATTGATGGCTTTTTCAAGAATGTTTATTTTGTTTGATTAGATCATTGTTGGGGTGTAACTTGTTTCAAATGTTTGATTCATTTGACAAGAAAAACACATCAAGCACACAAGCACATATTCTTGCCCTTTCAAAAATGGCACAAAAGGTGTGGGTCTAAATCAACCCATTCATGAACTTTTTGACCCTGATAATGCGTGTATGTTCATAGGCCTAAAGTCGGCCCAAATTTCCACTAGTATGAAACAAGACGAAGACAACTCAAACACTTTTTATCCCTAAGGTAATGGCCAATTGCGATATTTTCAGCCCACAGCTTGATATTTCTTTGACTTTGGTACTACATACCTTATGTATCCCGTCGTGGCAGGTAAGAATGTGATATACTAAGTCTTGTGCGAGCACAACAGATAGGTGGTCCCTATGATGGGGGAGTCACCACTTTCATCACGCTACAAGTAGCTTTTCAAAAAGCCCTGTTTCTACTCAAGGAAATATGTATGGTGAATATTTGGGGAGAAAAACCTTCTATGCTCTTGCACTGAACTTTTCACAAATATCCTCAATCAATAGAACGGGTGGGCTTCTAATATAAGAGGTGTCTCATAATGTTTGATGTCTTTAGATGTAAGTTTATTCTGTAGTGACTCACTTAAGAGCCTAGTAATTCACAGTGGGGTCCATATGTCCTTTCGGCAAGTTACATTGTAGGAACAAATACACCTAAGGCTACAGCTTTAGCTCTCACCTGATTTCTATAGCGGCTCAAAGGATTTACCGCTCAAGGTTGTCCCAAGGGTGATGTGTCCCTTGGCAGACCTCTCTTAAAAATAGAAAATTTAGAGTGTTACTAACACTTTTCTCTTGCACCTAAGACCACGAGAGCCAAGGGAGAGGATAGTGTGTGTTAAAATTGGAACCACTCTACAAATTTGCACAAGTGTGCCAAACACAAAAGACACTTGTTCTTTTTAACCCATCATCACAATGTGATCTATTTGCTACTTGGAGATGTTGCTCCAACAACCATGGTATTCTTTTTAGCCAAGATAGCAAAATGAAGTGTTCGTTTTATCCAAGATTGTAGCAAAATGAAACAATGTGAATGTTCGTTTTAAACCAAGATAGCAATGTGATTGTTTGTTTTAACCCATATTGCAAAATGTGAATGTATATCCTAAGATTGACCAATTTTCCCAATTAGAATGTGTTAAGGAAAAAATTGCAAATTTGACACTTTCAACACCTGCAACAATGTGTTAGAAAGATTCTCCTTGATGTCATGCCACGACTTGCATCTATTTTGACAGAACGCCTCAAAAAGATTTCTTTTTATGGAATGCAATGATTATATGATCTGTACAAAAACAAAAGGCATTAGAAAATTTCAAGCAAGTGTTATTGGCATGTGGAAAGTCGAATTATTGACAGAATGCCTCAAAGAGTTGTCATCTCATGGAGAGCACTTATGCGCTAAATGGTTCCACGCTAGCACCTGTCAAAGGTGGAAGCGTGGACAATGCAAGTGGACTATTTACAAGATGTCTCAAAGAGATGTCGCTCTAATGGAAACAAATGATTTGCAGGATATGCACAAAATGGATTTGTTGCAAAAAAAAAGAGAAACATTAAAAGCTTTCATGTAAATGCAGATTCATAGTTGAAAAAGGTCGATTCTACAACCTTTGTCAAAAGGAGAGCTTAGAGCAGGATGCCTCAAAGAGATCCTCCTTAGCTATGTGTAATGGGAGCTTTCCGACAGAATGCCTCAAGGAGATGTCATTTTTTGATAATGCAATGAAGGCACGATATGCACTATAGGTTTGTAGTGGGCAGGTCTTTGAAATTCTCATGAAAATGCAACGTGCAAGTTTAACATTACTGATTGTGCACACGAGGAGCTTTAAAACGTGGTATGGGCATCTATCACAGTATGGAGTATTGCAGTGATGTGTGAAAGAATGCTACGATATGCACTCAATGAATTTGATGGAAAAGATTTAGAGACTTCCAAGTAAATGCAAATGGTATGTGTAAAGTAATGTGCGAGTGGAAAGCCGATTTATATAGCTTTTACCAATGGCTTCCCTACTAAAATGGGAGTTTTAGAACATACTTTTCGAAATTTATAGCAAATGTACTTTGCATGTATAAAGTCCCATTTATACAACCTTCACCAACATCCTCACTGCCTCTCGTGATCAACCTACATGCAAAACGTGGAAAGTATACAAAGCGTGGAACCTATATACACAACGTGGGGAGCATACAAAAATTGTAGCTTGTCGATTTTAACATAATGCCTCAAAAATATGTTAACTCGTGGAATACGATGATTGCCAATATGCGCTGAATGATATTCACTGCAAAGGCCTGAGAAATCTGAAGCAAAATCAACTATAAGATTAAACAAGAGCATCATGAAAACAAAACGACATAAATGGAATATACTCATGAAGCTCCCAATTTCACGTCAAGTTCACCAAATGTATCGCGTCAAAATGGTTAGTCAATATTAGTGATCAACATAGATCAAAACCATCTTAAAAACGATATCAAGGAAGTATGAAAAAGCATAAATGAGAAACATGAACATAAAGAAAGACTTCACTCATGATGCTCCCTACGCCATTTCGGTCTTCCTTGTCCTCCTCGTCTCCACGAACTGCATTGCTTCGAGGTTGTTAAATGAAGAGTGGGAGATTGAGTAGGGTTAAGTGTGGATTGCTCACACTTGCATAAGAAAGTAAGGATGTGTGGTTGATGATTTGGGCATGATGAGGGTACTATGGAGATGCTTATGATGTCAAGAGGACAGCATAAGTTTGCAATGATTTATGGATAAAAGGGTAGCATAATGATATGATAAAAAGTAGATCTGAGGATGCATAAAAAGTGGATCCTTTGATATGAGATAAGGGCTTCAATTTATATAGTTGGAGGCTTGGAAATCGACGGTCAAGATTAAAAGGGTGATCAAGGGCTTAGATTGAAATGGAATGTGGTCCCAAGCTTGAAGGCTTAGCCTTGTGACAAGTGTCACAAGGAGAAGTGGGTGCAAGGGTAAGTGTGCTCACACGTGTGAGCAAATCTTGGGAAGTCCAAAGAGGTGACAAGTGGAAACACTTGTGGAAAGGTGTAAGGGCTAGTGGAAGAGAGTTTATGACATACGAGCTAAAAGGGGAAAGAGTAGGGTGGCTCTATGGGGAAGAGCATCCTCACACATGTGAGAACCCCTTGGTCAAAGGTGATGTGGACACGTGAACTCACATGTGGAGTCACGTGTGGGTTTGGGTAGATGTGTAGTATTTTTAATTTGAATAAATACTAACATTGGTTAAGCTTTTGATTAATTAGGATAATGAGGGAATTAGATGATAGGTTTGTAGGAATCACTAAGTTAGCCTAATTAATCATGGATTAATTTAGCTAATTAAGATGAGGGACAAAAATGGAATATTCCATAAGGGTGAGTTTGATTTATTGAAATAAATCAATACTTGGAAGAAATGGAAAGGGGATATTAATTAAATATAATTTAATTAATTTAAAGGTAATGGTAGGTTATTGTGATAAAGACATAATTAATTAAATATTAATGTAGTCAATTTTATGTGTGTACAAATACCATTTTGTAATACAAGTTATTGATGGAAGTGGAGTAACTCTATTTTTTTTATTTTTTTGGAAAAAGCAATTAATTATTACAAACAACTCTTGAAAAAGTTCACAAAAAAATTGTGCAACATGTTTACAAAACTAATATTAATAGAAAAGTTGAGATGAGAGTTTGACTTCTCTTGGCTTGCAAAATAGCCATAAATGAACATATGCAAATAAGGAAATTGTTGTCAAAGTAGAGATTGTTAGATGATAACAACAATTAAAGAATAAAACAAATCTTATCTTACCTTATAAAAATCTACTTTTTCTTTAAAAAATAATCCATATCATACTTCAAAAATCTAAATTTGACTATAATTGTTATCTTTATGAAAAAAGACATCATTTTTTTTTAAAAAATCTTTATATATTTCTTGATTTAAGTCAAATAATTATAATATAGCAGCTACTACGATTTTAATTATAATATAGCAGCTTGTAATTATTTCCTCTAAACAATAGATACTTTGCTAATAGATGTTTCCTTAGAATTTTACTGTATCTCATTTATTATTTTTTTTATTTTTTTTTCTACACAACTAATTTGTACTGCAATATTATTCAAAATTTTGTAGATTGAGTTTCCACTTGTAAGGATGTCTTTTCCCCAACCCAGATATATCCGGTCTCCTCTTTAATTGTCACTGATAGTCTTTTCCCTGTGCATTGTTAATGCTACATTTTATTCACCTAAACATAAACATACTCTCTGAAAAAGGTCTGCAATTTCTGCATTATTAATGCCCGTGAAATACCTTTCATACAGAATGTTAGCGACAGGTTAGTCAATCGCAGTCGTTAATTGCAAAATCGACGGTGTAAAGCGTGTCACTAACACGCGTGTTAGTTAATCCGTACTATCATTTTAGAGTCAAAATAGACAAGTACGTGAAATATGGCAAACCATGTTCCCAAGGTTCTCTGTGTGCCATGACAACCTCGATGGTTAACCCACCCAAAAACCTTTGAAATAGCTTACCACATCTGAATTCATTCTAATTCAGATTCGTGAAGACGAGAAATTTCTTTACGGATTATGATACAAAACTGCAAATTTTAAATAGATTGACAATGCTTACTGAATTTGAAGAAACAAATCTGGAGACAAATGTTAAATCTTTGGCCAATGGGCAAGAGTTGATACCGAACATTACACAATAAAAAATAACTATAAAACAGACAAGCGATCTATTAAACCTGCATCAATAAATATTGTACAAAGAAAGCACACCGCCAAACTGTTTAACCCATTTATAAACAGCTGAGCGCTTTATTCATAATTGACACTTTCAGAATTACAATCTGAGATTTTTTCTCATAATTGACACTTCAAGAATTACAATCTGAGACTTTTCTTCATAATTGACACTTTCAGAATTACAATCTGAGACTTTTCTGAACGCTATGTGCTCTTCACCTTAGATGGCGGAAAGCTTGACCTTCAAAGCTTGTATGTGTACAAAACTATAGATTTATGCTTGGCAAAGGAACATAGAGGAGAAAAAATATTCCATAAGAATAAATAATTTTTGGACCATTATCTGGTCCTCAAATCTCCACTAACTACAAACGGCTTCAATTGCCACATGTTTCAAAGTCCCTGGACATGGATCTCCACCGAACATTTTATGAGAAACATTTAAGGAGCACTTTTGCTGTCCCAAGCATTTCTGCAAAACAAGTTCTTTGTCAGCTTCTTTTAGAGTTAAACTACCTCAAACAACTTCCTAAAAAGCAAAACCTTGAATGACAATTGTAGTGACAGAAATATCAACATAATTAAATGACAGATACTGTACACACTCCCATCTTAGAGCCTGTGAAAATAATGATTCTTGATATGGTAGTTCAGTACATTGGTTTTTACTACCATCAATAATGGCAACTGCTAGTTGTCATATGAAAAAACTGTTCTATCCGGAGGTTAACAGCGATGCATTCAAACAATTTTTACAAGATAGTAGATACATTCCAAAACAATATGACAAAACTCTTCAATGCATGCATTAGATTATTAGATTAAAAATAGCATACTCGGCAACAAAAGGATAGCAGGACAGTTACAATTTTGTAGAGGGTTCAATATAAAAATTGATGTACGGATCCTCAATCTACGCATTATGCTTTGAATGCATTCAAACTTACCAATCTAATCTTTTGCATCCATCGTCCCTGAGATGTAGACTGATTGGTAAGCTGTTGAGACACACAAATATCGGTTGTGTTCAACCCCAGCAATACCATTAGGAATGCAGTTAGCCTCCGGTTTGGGAGTTACAGTGAGTTACCTAATCGGGAGTTATAGTGGGTTACCTAATTCCCCCCCTCCCCCATTCTCTCTCTCTCTCTAGAGCAACCATTTACCTCACGCTCATGTCTACAAGGTTACAGTGAAGCTTGTCAGTGCATACTTAACTCTACACTCGTTTGCATGCTCATTTAACATGTCAAAATGTCTTACAACATAATCATTTACAAAATCATGACTCTGTTTTTGCATGCCGAATGAAGATTTTTCAATGCCGAATGAAGATTTTTCAAGATAATAGAAAAACTAGTATGTCTTTAGGCCTCGGGTATCTAAAGCTCTCAAAAAAAATTTGATTGCTAATATCGGGATACCTTAGCGTTTTCAGTTAATATTTTCTTCAATATCTCCTAACACAGTTTTATGAGAGGCAACATTTGAACCATAGCTGGAAAACTTGGACTTGCTGCAGACTTGGCAGTCCGAAAATTGGACTCAGACTCAGACTTAAACTCGGACCCAGCAAAAACTCGGGAAAGGGCTCGGCAAAGACTAAGCCAAAAAGAAAACCGTAGTTTTACAAAAATACAAAAATAAATTAATGCATTTAGAGAACATAAGAGCCATAATTGAAACATTACACGTCATATGATCTCCAAACACAATATTTGAAATTTCATGATTCGTACTCATAGTTTCAAACTTTAAAATGTATAACAGCAGCATAAGTTTATAAGTGTGTATACTGAGCAAAAAAAAGTTTATAAACGTTTACAAAATTACATATAATGATATGTCCAAATGTGAAAAACAACAAACTACAGACTTGTTTTGAGCAATAACAAATGTCAAAAGTGAGGAAAAGTTAAAAAAACAAGTTTTATCCTTGACTAGGCGTTCTCAGCTAGCTTCAAGAGTCCTTCATTAGGACTCGTGAATCCTTACTGTAGACTCGCACGAGTCCTTGGCACAGGCTCGCAAGTCTTGTGCCAGGGCTCGGCTCACGAGTCCTTGGCGAGTCAACTCAGCCCACCAACAGACTCGCGAATCTAGATGAGTCCATGGCAAGTCCAATGAGTCTGCAAACTATGATTTGAACACTCTAAGAAAGGGTTCCACATAAACCTAATCAAGTGACATCAAATTCACTGAGTGGTAGAGCACCAGTCATCACAATATAGCAATTGGGGCCTTGTTATATGCTCATGTAAACATAATTAAAATTTAAATCACTTTAGAAGCAGATATGAATCCACTTCAATTTAAGGGAGCTTCTAAATATTTTGAGAGAATAATGCATCATTAGAAAGTTTTCTCGTGTCGTTCACTCCATGTTTCATGACTTAATTGAGCAATTCTTTACTCACAGGGCTATTTATAATTGTAATTGGTTCTTTCAGTTCCCTTTCCCTTCCGATTTGGGGTTTAACCACTTACATCTATCCCTCTTGTTTCTGATTACACTTATTTAGTGACTAAAGTTTAAATGCTCTTTGTAACCTAGGACTCTTTCACCCTAGTACTTCTCTAGTGAAAGTGAATTTAATTTTTAAGTTCCAAGTGAATTTGTTTTTTAAGTTCCATCATCTCTGATAATTTGTTGACAAAGTAGTTTTTCTTTCATTTACAGGAAAATATGCAATACATGGTGCTCCACTTGCTCTTCTCTCGAGTCCACCAACTCCCTCTTTAACCTTAATTTTGTGTACTTGTGCACACACTTGAACTAGCAAACACAAAAGCTACTCCTTGTATTTGTCTGTCTATAATCAAATCAATAAACAAATTTCAGTAAACCTTGCCAGATAAGAAGTACAAACCTTCTGTATTGTTGCATATGAATTTGGAGAATGGCAAGACCCTTGCTGGAAACTTCCACATTCTCCCTGGGGAGTTCCAAAACTTGCAAACTTAATGGCAGATATTTGTTGTCCTGCATCACACTGGAGATGAAGTCTTGGTATGTGTAATTTCTGCACTCTGTCAGTACTCTCAAGGCGCCAATAATTAATAGATTGAGCATGTGATTCAGCCATATGAGCACAAACGCTGTTTACAGATCTTGTGACAAGTGAAGCCCCTGAAATGTCACCTCCTATTTCTTCAAAAACCACCAACAGATTTCCAGTTGGTTGCAGCCAGGATCGAGGAATATGATACCTGAAACAATGAAAATTATTGCCCATCAACTGCATATTCCTCTTAGTGACTCTTACCATTGTTTTTTAAATCTCTTAAATTCAAATTCTATCACAAAAAGATGGACAAATGTTACAGTCTATCATCTGTAAACTAGCATAAAGTAGAAAGTTGAACACAAAAAAATAAAAGCTCACCAGCGTTGAGAAAGCTGGCCACAATTTTCAGCACATTTCTTTGGACGGAAGGTTCCTTGATAGTTGCATCCATCTGAGCAGACACCATTGACATGATAAGAAGGCCAGTACCGTCCAATACTCTGACCATTTACCCAAGCTTGGCCTTTCCCCATCACGCTCAAATCCAATCCTACTGGATCTTCACCAGCTGGTGCATCAAATGTTGCCTGTACAGTAATAATTTTAATTTTAATGAAAAAAGTTAAAACAACGCACACAAATTGTAACTGTGCAAACTTCTTCATGGTCCCAATGGTTGCTGACACATAATCATGGTTTTAATATTTAATAGCAGGAGCATACCTTGTACCATGTTAGTGGCTGTCTCTGAGGGACAACTACTCCTTTCATCCATTCAACAGAGGAATGCCCATCTATTGTATGGAGATCCATCGATTCACCTTTCAAACCAACCTGCATGCGACAAAAAGTAAGATATACATATACATAGAAAATCATTACAATATCAGTTGGAAACATGGACCTGTACCATCAACCATGATAAATCACAAGATGCCAAACAAGCATTTCTCCCAGAAATTTGTACCACACATTTGTAATCCATTCAATATGATTCACCCTCTTACATTTGAACTTCAAAAGAACATCCTTAATGCCCAAAACTCATGCTCATATTCTTGGATATGAAGGAAGAAAGTTAAGTTTTTCTAGACTCTAGAAAGAAAAAAATGAAAAAGCTCCCAGATCCACCAGTTACAGGTGAAAAGCATCAAAGAAAGTCATCCAATTGTTACAATTTGCTATGTGTATAGAAAGAATATGGTGTTAATAGGATGTTAGGAAAGAAATATAATCAATTTCAGTTCAAATCTTGATTGGTCTGTAGCTAAAAATAGGCTTTAAATTTAAGCACTGTGTCATATGTCCAGTTATCAAAGCATATCTCTATTGTTTTGCCCAATTGTAACACTTAGCAAAGGAATAAGTAGAACATATGATACTAATGGATATTAGGAAGGAAAAGTACTCAATCTCAGTTCCAATCTTGGTTGGTATGTAGCTAAAAACAGGCTTTAAATTTAAGCAATGCCTGTCATATGTCCAGTTATCAAAGCATCTATCTCAAATAGATGTTTTATATATATTCCATGTTGACCATGTGCAAAGAACAAGCATCGCTAGCTTAGCAGGAAAACAAAAGATGACATATTTGACCCAAAATTAATGACTTCAATCCTTTTAAATTAATTATTAATTTGTGTTCCAGAAAACATGTATCCTATCTTAAAAAGGTAACCAATAATTAAATGTATACAAACTATACTTTTCTACTCTGGATTACAGTATCCTATCTAAGAAAACAAAAGAACAGATTTGCATTAAAATGACCCAAACCTGGTAAGACCACTTTTGTATTGACAAGTCCCGTGTTCCCTCCTTAAAGCCACTAAGTGTAATTGGACCAAGAATCCCTGTATTCCAAGATTCAAAATGGGGTCCAATGTTCTGTAACCATACGCAGATAAATCATGAATTAGTATCTCATGTGGAAAAGCATTAGTGGCAAACCATACTCTATCCGATTTCATGTCACATAAACTTAAAACAACCAATGACTAAATTCTTATAGATGAAATTAGTTAAAAACAAGAAATTGGCACCCATACACCTAAATTTTTCACTTATGCATCTGTCAAACAAGACAAAAATACAGAAGCAACTGCCTACATGTGGTTTGAAACAAACCTGTAAACCAACTGTCATACTCAAGAGTGCAATTATGTTTGTTCCAACCCTAAGCTTCACACCAGATGAATATCTCACTTTTGGGTTTTCCTTACTTCCAAATTGAGAGCCTGCAAATATCCATGAGAAGCATAAATCCAACATGAAAAGTCCTCCCAACTCTCAATTTCTACGTCTCAGCATCCAAAAACCAAAAACACAGACCAAATATTAACAATTATTCCACTTTGAATGTCTGACAGAACAACACTAAATTAGAAGGCACTCTCCGGATTCAGGAATGTTGGATGGCCTTTACCTGCAAACTCTCCATTGATGAAAACATGCAATGCATCACGTACTGAATCTACAGAAAGAACTGAAAGGCCACCATTCTTTATAAAGGGCTCATCCTCACCAACTTCAACACTGCAGCACGCAGGATTCAACAAATGTATTAACATGTGAAACCACCAATTCATTCCCGGCAAAAGGAAACTCTTTGGTTTTAATTTGATTCAAGATTATTGTTTAAGAAACCAACCAAATCACAATTCATCAAACAGTCTTCTTATCTACTGCAAGCGAGAAATTTTATAAGGAATATAATCCACAGTTGCAACATAAAACATTTAGAATCTTGAGGAAGCATTAAATAATGCAGATCTACTTAGAAGAAAAAAAGAAATTTATTGATGATTGGGTTAGAAATTCCTCTGTTCACAACAGTATTGTGTTGTTACTTTTAGCAGTTAAAAACTTAAAGCAGAAGAACATTTAGAGCTCAGACACAATCAGTACATGGGGTTTTCCATAAAACAAGCCAAATGTGAAAGTGTTAATGTAAGGCAATTGACATAAAAGTGAGATGTCCAAAAGTGTAAAGGATAAGCATGCAAAACATCGAATAAAGTTATCCTGTGAGAAGCATGAGCATGCAAGAGATCAACTAGAGTTATCTAGCAATCTATGAATTAGAACAGAAGAAATTAGCTAACCTCTCTAAAACAATAGTTACAAATCTCAACGATGTTAAAGTTAAAACCAACACAAAGGAGTCATTCTAATTCATAAGAATTTTTACTAAAATATTCAACTGAATAACCCTTGAGAAAACTATAGCATGAAACAAAGATGTGGAAAACATATATCTCACCTTGTAGTGTACCACAGGTAGTCGGTATTATCTCTTGTAGTGTTTACCTGCTCCAGCAAACCTACTGCAGTGAGAGAGCTATCTGCATTGGAGGCAACATATTCCTGGAATGATTCCCAAGCAAATCCCTTGACGGGTGACATTTTCATTTGAGATGTTTGGACAGTGACCTGTCATAGAGACATGTAAATATATTAGTGCCATAAATTCTATAATTCATGTATGACCAAAGTTTTTCAGATACATTCCATCCATGCACAGAGGAAATACAATGCGATCTAGAAGAAAGCTTATTTTAATAAATATATTTCCCTATGAAGACAGAAAAATACTCAACATTGCTCCCTTCAGATAAGCATCGAGATTAAACAGTAACAAAAGTAGTAGGAATCATTCCAAAACTTTCATACTTAACTATGAAACTCTCAACTTGCTACTCTTTGATCAAATTAGAATATAGATCACAATTTAAAAAAGAAGCATGACATGAATCAATATACAAAAAAAAAATCCTCCACATTGCTCCTTTCAGATAAGCATTGAAATTAAACAGTACTAAAAGTAGCAGGGACCATTCCAAAATATTCATCCTTAACTAGGAAACTCTCAAGTTGCTATTCTTTAATCAAATCAGAAAGTGTAGATCACAGTTAAAAAAGAAGCATGTAGATGGTCTGGATTTGTACACATCAACCCTATTCCAATAAGTTGTATAATTCTAGATCAGAGCATACAAGTAGAACCACCAACTAAATTGTACGGTAAGAGTTTAGAAGCACACTGGCAATTAAAGGATTTAGCTATCACCTTGGCAGTATTGAACACTGAATTTGTGCAGTCAGGGAGAATGCTAACAGACCAAGCTGGGATGTGATAGTGCCGATTGTTGAAAACAACTGTTGCATCAGAGTTGGCATCAAAATTTGCAAGGAAAGCAGCACAATTTCCAGGCCCTGCAGAATACACATAAGACTGAAAAGGCAATGGTGTCAGCTGATTCTATGTTGATAATAGCATCTTCAACTTTTTAACTTTCTTCCCTCTTTCAAATGAGTCATTAAACTAAAGTGAGCTATCATGTATCAAACCAGTCAAAACACAACTTACTTGCTGGTAAGTCCCAAGAGAATTAACTACAGGATCACCACTAACTAAAGCAGCCTCACAGAGCTTTATAGCCTTGTGTAATTCCTTAAGGTGCCCCCACTTCGGTTGCCTAAGAAGCCCTGCCAATGCAAGAAAAAAAACAATAGTTCATGTTCTGAAGGATTTCTAGCAATTTGGAATATGGAATAAAATCCCAAGCTCAGAACAATTTACATCTTTAAAAACAATAAAGATCCAACTGCTTTATCGTGACTCCTAAGGTAGCAACTAGCAAGGAACTGAAGTGGGATTCAAACCTCAAAATTTTAAAAGATAAACAGTATATTGCTTTTTAAGCATCATATGTAATTAAGAAAAAATTGTCTCTATTCCAGTTTAACACTGTTAACAAAGAAAAATATGAGCACTGAGTCTTATCTCATGCCAGACAAAACATATACCATATTCATCTATAGGTGCATCATAGTCATAACTAGTTGTAATAAAAGGCCCCCCTGCAGTACGGCCAAAATTTGTTCCACCATGATACTGCAAAGAAGAGGAATTGAGTTATTATTAAAATGAAGCCATATAAGAATGAGATGTTCTAGGACAACCAATTTGCTACAAGGTGAATCCTACCATATAATAGTTCACAAAGGATCCTCCCTTCTGAATAAAGCGAGCAACTGCAAAGGCCAGATCTTCGACTGGCCTGTGAGAAGTAGTACCCCCAAATTCTGTAAACCTACAAAAACAGTAGAAAATGAGCTCATCATTAAAAATTTTAAGGCCCGTTGTACCCACTAGTTAAAAGTAAACATTTTACTATCTATCTCTTACAACAGGCTCAATATACGCATACAAATACAAAGCTAGAATCTGCAAAACATCAGGGAGTACGGTTTGCCTTCAACTTTGTTAATTATTGCAAATAGCACTATATTAGCAACTGTCAAAATTAAAGTAACAGCATTGAGACGAGAGAATGATTTATGTACCAGCCACTCCATGCCTCAGTCCATAACGATGGCTTGTAGGGTTTGTTAGGTACAAAGTTGTCACAGTAGAAACCATTGCAAGTGTTTATCTGTTGAGAATATTCAACAAAAATGTTCAAACAGTGAATGCTAAGATTCTCATCAAGAATTATTACAGAACATTGAATAACATGAAAAACCTTGAAAACCCTGCAATTAATTTTGCATCAGCGACATTGCTTTCAATTGACTAAGTATCAGCTATTCATCTCAATGAACAACAATTTCACTTAGATTTGCAACTACACTCTCACCATCATTTCTATTCAAAATCGAATAATCTAGACATTATGTGAAGCTACTTCCATATTAGATTATTGCAAATAAGAAAGACGTGAGAAACCTGAAACCTTGCATTATTTACCACTTTTTTAATTGTCCGTATAGGTATACATCCATTTCTAATTTTCTACGTTAAAAATTCAACAATTTGAACGCTAGGAAACTGAACTGATGAAATGCGTTTTGTGCAATCGCATGGACATAAGTTAAATCCAAACTGAACATCACAATTGATAGAGGCATTAGAGTACCCAAGCCTCAACACATAAGTGAGTTGTATGAAATAGAACTCACCACAGGATCTGGCGCATCGTCCTGTTTGCACATAACCCAGGGTACACCCGTACCCAATCCCACAGCCATCTGTGCAGCCCAGTTCATGTATGAGGCCCCAGCAGGCCCAAACACCGCTTCATCAGGTTTGTATTCATTTTCTATCTGTGAGGAGAATGAATTAGCAAGAGTGAGCATACATTAATTCCATGCAGAGGTACACTTCAAACTCTCCGTGCTCCATTAATCTTTTGTAAGATTGGTGACTCGAAGATTGGAAACATTGCCTTAACATAGATTCATGGTAACGTTGTAAGAGACACACACACCTGAGCCATAATAATAGGTCCACCTTGTGACTCAAAGAGCCCTTCACTTTTCATCAAGTCCACAATTTTCTTTGTAAAACTTTGCATTGCCATCTGCAGTACTCATCACTGATTCAATATGAGAATCTGGGACAAATATTATGCATAAAATCTTGTAAAGATACATAGCATTTATAATTATTAGAAGTGTCAACAATTCATAGAGAACAACCTTGAAAGGCTCGTTATCCGTCCTGAAGCTGATTCCGGGGACAAACTTTAACCAAACTGGAAAGCCCCTGTAAATTGATCAAAAGCGTTGTTATCCGCATTTAAAACACCCTGCTGGGCATTTGAAAGAAAAGGACCTCACATATAATTCAGATCAGCTAAGAAAATTATACCCAAAATTCCATTCGGCACAGACATAAGGACCAATCCGAAGACTGACATATAATCCTTCCTGCTGGACTGTCTTCACAAACTTCACCAGATCAAATCTACCCTCAAAATAGTACTGCAAAAGCAATAATGCAATACAGAGTCAGAATTAACCTGCAGCAAAATGCATACAGACCTTTATGTAGCTTTGAAACCTGTAACAAACTGTGAATCTCAATACATCCCTATATAGCCGAATAAATTTGAGAAAAAAACATGGCATTCATTGCATGGAACCTAGATTCGACTTGAAATTTAATGTCAATATGGGTTTTTTATAAACACTCTGTTGGGAATTAGCGCATGCATTCAACGTACTGAAACTGTTGACAGTGGAAAAGATGCCAACAAATGGAAAGCCCTCTGTTATTTCTTGTATCATATGGCGGGTACAAATAGAAATTTCTGATATATGTGCCGAGAGTGATCACTTGTGGATCCAAAAAATAGATAAAAACATAGACAGAATAAAATACAAATGCCCTGCATTTATCACTGTATTCATGATCGTTTCTACCGGTTAACGGAATAAACGGACTGTGCACGGTAGCTTTTTCAGATAATCATTGAGATAAACCAAAATATATATATATATAATGGGAGCATGTTTTTCATCCAAGAAAACCAAATTTCTGGCAACAAACAGAACGCAAACTACAATGTGAGTACACCACGGAACAGATCTCAGTAGCTAAAAGAAACCACCCAACTCAGAAGACAAGCAACACACGGTGAACTCAATATTCTGCAAGAACACACAACTACCAGAGTTAAACAAAGCATACATTTCCAGGAGAAGGTTCGTGCCCATTCCAAAAAACATAAGTCTGAATCACGTCCAGTCCTCCATCCTTGGCCTTTCTAATGAGATCTGGCCACATCTGCAGCACCCAGTAAACTAATCCCATTAGCCGAAAAGATTGCAATCATAATTAATCACTTTGACTAAAATTAAGCACAGACCCACCATAACACAAGTCCAAATAAGCTCGCTAGACCATACAAAACACAAAAAAAGTGTATAGAATGGACAAGGAGGTGCTACATTCTAACAAGCAAGTTATAAGAACCAGAGTTCATAGAAAAAAACACACTAAAATGGACTACCAAGTATACCTCAGGGGTACTTCTGGGATAATGAATGTCACCAGACATGAGAATTCTCCGTTGCCCATTAATCACCAGTGCCTTACGATCATAAACTACACTGCATTCCACAACACCCACAATTACAAGCAGAGCCACAACCCAAAAACTGCACCCCATTTCCTTCAACTCCAGTTAAACACTCGAACAGATCACCAAGCCTAGCTCTGTAATGTGTGTAGCTGATTCACAGCACAAACGAAGAGCTTTTTCTGCCACGGAAAACTCCCGCCGAGTCCAATGTGCAACTTCTATAGACCTCCCAGCTGACTGACAGACTGACAGAGGAACTGTCCCGCCAAATGGAACGAAATTTGAATGCTAGTTTTAATTAATGCAATCGAAGAGAGCCTTGGATTCCAGTCTCGCTAATCGAGGCAGCAGGCCTGTGGCAATCTGCTCGCAGGCCTACAAAATGCAGCTCGCCTTAAAATACTCCACTCACAGCAATAGCCGACGTATCAGTTCTCTTGAAAGAGTTTTGTCCCCAATACACCTCTGTGAAGGACACTGGGCTTTAAGGTCCCCTTATTTGTAGGGACTTGTCGAAGACTCCTGTGTTCATCGGTTTGCTTTTTTCCGTTTTCCCGTTTTCTCTACTTACCCGAGTTCGCAACTGCAAAACTGCTTCGTAAAATATATTCCGTAATACACCGTACGCGTGGGGTTTAAAACGGAACACTAAGTTGCCAGTTGTAGGTAATGAGTTGCATGTTCGGGATTGTGCGCAAGGGGTGGATTATAAGTTAAAAAACTATATTTCCCTTTTACTGATTCCTCTGAAATGTGTCGGTCGAGGTCACGCCCTTCTGGGGGGTTACCAGATTGTGCCAAAGTTTGGTTGGCATTTTGTAATGCTGTGCAAAGGACACCTCTGCAAGGTGTATGAAAAGGAGTTTAGTTAGCGAGGATGATGATATATTATATCGTATTTAATATTATTTGTTAAAGTTAAAATAAATTATATTTATGTAGTAATTCTAATATTCAATTAGATCTAGTCAACTCACTTGGTTTTGGATGTTACTTTAGGTCGTTTGGGTCGTGGTCTGATTTTATCTTTTAGGAGTTTAACTTGCGATGTATGGTGATTATTGATGGGGTCTATTACTCATCTTATTAAAGAGCTAAGCTTTAGGTCATTAGGCTAACCTATTGATCCCTCTTGATTAATATCAAAGAGCTAAGCTCTACATCACTAGGCTAACCTATCGATTCTTATTAGTTAAAAAAAATTCTAATATTCAATCAGATCATACATGTCAACTCACTCAATCTCTTATATTGCTTTAGGCAATCCAAGTCGTGGATTTGACTCTTTGCTTGCAACAATTTAACTTGCGATGTATGGTGTTTACTAGTGGGGTCCACTATTCATCATCTCAAAGGTTATGGGGGGGGTCACCCTATTAAAGAGCTAAGCTCTAGGTCACTGGGCTAACTTGTTGATTCCTCTCGACTAATATCAAAAAGCTAAGCTCTAAGTCACTAAGCTAACTGAAAGGAAACCTAACCTATCAATTCCTTTCAATTATAAAGCATGGATTTGACACCTTGCTTGCAGTAGTTTAACTTGTGATATGTGGTAATTAACAATGGGGTCCTTTACTCATCGTCTCAAAGGTTATAGGGTGTCTCGTCCTATCAAAGAGTTAAGCTCTAGGTCACTAGGCTAACTTGTTGATTCCTCTTGGTTAATTTCAAAGAGTCAAGCTCTAGGTCACTAGGCTAACCTATCGATTCCTTTCGGTTATAAAACATGGATTCGACACCTTGCTTGCAGCAGTTTAACTTGTGATATGTGGTAATTAACAATGGGGTCCTTTACTCATCATCTCAAAGGTTAAGGGGTCTCATCCTATCAAAGAGTTAAGCTCTAGGTCACTAGGCTAACTTGTCGATTCCTCTTGGTTAATGTCAAAGAGCTAAGCTCTAGGTCACTAAACTAACCTATGTTAATGCAAAAAATCTCACACAATAGATTCCAAAACAACAACAGTCATTCTAGAACTCTTCATTTATTCAATATGTTATAATTTGATTAAAAATCAAAATAATGTTTAATTCAACTAATTATTCATAATACATATCCACTTTAAATATGAAATTTAATTTGCACTACCAAATTTTGCTTTTTTCTTTTACTTCTATAATGATTAGTTCAATAGATGTGCATTTTAGATGAAACATTAAAGACAAAAAAAGACATACATTCATGGCATGGGTGGCATTAAAAAAGTTTGAACAAACCATCCCTTTAGAATTTTTAATAGTTCCTTAAAGAGATGGGCAGTTGATGAACGATAGATTTTACTTTTAGCATTCATATTTGTTAAAAGGGCGTTAGAGATTAGGTATTTGTTGTTTCTCGAGTTTCGAACCCAGCCTCTTCTTTTTATTATTATTATTATTAATAAAATCAACTTTCTTTTTGGTTGTTTCAAATATGTTTATTAAAAATCTTGTGCTTCGAAACTTAACTTGGTGTTGGAACTTGAGAGTGAGCTGTAACTTCCAAATCAACCATTTTGTTGGGTAGCGTTTCACAAAAATTATTTAATACCCACAACATGTTTACTCAACATTTCATTTTGACCAATAAAATAATGCCATCTCAAACATTACCTACTAAAATATGTATTGACATATATTGTTGTGGAAGGTTTGTTTAGTGTTGTTTTCTAGACATAGGTGTTTGGGTTCACATTTGATTTTATTATAAATTTATTGATAATATTTGTAGAAAGTTTTGTAAATAGGGAAACAAGTTAACTGAGTTTAATTCAAAAAAAAATTGTAAACAAATATGTTTAAGTAAAAGTAGTATTGGGATGGATGATTTTTTGTGAAGTTTCAATACTTTTTTTCTCGTGACCATCACCTGAATGAAATAAGTGCTAAGTGAACCATTCGTAGTCATGAAAGAGAGTTTTATGTGAACCATTGCTTACAAATATGGGTTAGTAAATTGGACTTGAAAACTACACATATTGTAATTTAATACATGACAAAAAATATCACCTACTCTTTATTTATTGGAAAAATGCATGTATATTAATTAAAGAAATAATGTACAATAGAGATGTCTTTCAAAAGAAACACCTTGAAAGGGCAATATAAATTTGACTACAACTGAAACAAAGTTTTACAACAAGGAGCATAACAATATGAAACCTTTAAGTGAAACGATATAAGTGTAGTTTTTCACAATGGTAGGTTTGTTTCAGCAGTGGCCCTCCCATTGGGCAACTTGAAAAACCATTTTGTCGAAGCTAAGGCTACTTACATTGGTCTCAAATTGGCTCTCTCTGAGGGTAGTAAGAAGGTGTGGATCGAGGGAGACTTCTTGAATATTATAAACTACTTGAAAGGGATTCAAAAACCTAGTTGGACTATCCAATGTATGATTTTGGATTGTTTGGACATTATGAACTCTTTAGATGAATGTTTTGTTTCTCATATCTATAGGGAGGGAAACCATGTGGCATACTATATTGCCGATGATGGTGTTGTCAATGACTCAATACATTGGTGGGGGACTAATGACCCACTCCCCCTAGAAGTTAAAACCTTGATTAACAATGATACGTGTGAATTATAAGATGGTGTCCTTATGGTTTGTAATGATTATTCTTTACTCCCTAGATTTTTTTCGTAGGGACATGGAGTGTGAGGAGTCTTCTCAATCCCTCTCACATTTATTCTTTGGATTTCTTCCATGTTAAGATGGTGTTGCCTTTACTATTCATTATTAGCTCCTATCATCTCATTCATAATCCCACATAGATTGTGGGTATTTTATGCCTTATTTTCCTTTTGCCCATCACTATTTTTGGTGTTACTATTTCCTCTATTTTCTCTAACCATATCGTCCCTACTACGAAGTCCTGTTGCTTTTTGGGTGGTCCCCTAGAATCCATGAGTGGGGACGTGTATGGAATGGAATCCAATTCTTGTGAGAAATGGGAGAAAGATCCTATTATTTGGGGTAAGCTCTATGTGGGAGGGGTTACTCCCTTCATGGAAAAGATCCATGGTTTGAACCACTTGTTACCAAGGCCTTCCTAAAAGGCTAGAAGAATGGCACTTTGTCAATGCACAAGGTGGAGTTGATTGTATCAGGATTTGATTGCAGAAGCTATTGGTCTCTCAATTGATGGCAAAAAGATTTATAGGGATCGTAAAGCTTCTAAGGGGAGCATTTCTCTGTTCTTTAAAGAAGAGGAGATCGATAAAGTGAAAGGGACTAAGCCAGGTGGCTATGATCGAGGCACCATCAAACCCATCTGGGCAAAAATGGTTGAAGTTATAATGAGGTATTTTGATCTTGATGGGCGCTTTACTAGTCTCTTTGGCCACCATTTTATTCTGTTAAAATATTTTTATCACAAACGTTTGGTCTCGTTTTCATTTTACCTATTATCGTCTTTAACTACTATTATCAATGACCACAAAAAGGGTCATACTTCCCCAGTGCTCCATGAGGGCCTTATTTTGCTCCTTATGGAGTATGCCAAATTTGTTTATTCTCTTTAAGGTACCTCAGCCCAAATGCAAAATTGAATATGCTCATAATGTTAGGGTTCATTATTCTAACATGTCCACTAATACTAAGGATGAAGTGTTGAATGAGGAGGTATGTTTCCATATTGGTAACAAGAAGAAGTCTACATCCGAGAAGAAAACTAAGAAAATCCCTAGGCCTTCCTAGTCTAACGATTTTGATATTGATGATGATGAGGTGGAGTACATCTCTCTAATGAGTTCTAATCTTGTTGGGGATTGGCCTGGGAAGATGGAGAAGGGAAGGAGCCTAGGCCTAACTAGAGCTTTGAAGTTGGCAAATCTTCTAGACCCAGCAAGGCCAAAAAAGGAAAACAATGGAAAAGGGCTAGGAGGGACAATGTGGAGGTGAAAGATAATGAGGATGTGATTAAAAAGACTCAGCCTAATACTAATAAACCTAGCCATGAGGAGATTGTTATGGATAGAGAGGAGGAGTTTCAGGATGCTAATTTTCAAACTAGTAATGTGTCTTATGGGGGTACGAAGGAGGATTTCCCTTGTGATGTTCCTATGAATGATATTGAGAATGTGTCGGTTCTGCTCATGAAATCTATTGAAGGATAGGTTGATTTGGCCAATTGGTTCATCTGTGAGATCAATGAAATTAAAGATAGACTAAATTCCCTTTCCAACTAAATGGATAGCTTATAGAGTCTTGGGAATAGAGGTATGGAGAAGGAAGCGTCTAAGAAGATGTTGGCATTAATTGAGGTGGTGGCAAGGAATGTGAAATCTATGAAAATGGACTCGGATGAAATAATTAGTATGTTAGAAAACTCTATCAACAAGATCCACACTATGCTCAACACAGTGGTAAGTGTCAACAAGAATGTTGTCTAGATGAGTGTCATGGGCCTCCACATGCTTAATGACAAAGCTCAGGTCCTAGTGATGGGTGAGAAATGGAAAAAAGGCAAGATCTCGGTGGAGGGTGGAGGGTGATGCTGCTACTAGGGAGAAGGTGGAGGTTGTTGGTCATGTTTTCGATTTAGGTAAATAGGTGCTTAATAAAGTGCAAGGACCCTCTATTATGACCCAAATCCAATCTAAATCTATGGGAGACCCTTCCCAAGTTATCTAGGAGGTTATGGTTCTACATGAACAACTTATTCACAAGGACTTGGAATCCACTAAAGTTCTTAAGGAATTATAGTAGGTTGGTTCAGGTTTAGTCCCTGTTTGGTTTGTTGTCATTTGTTTGTTTTTTTGTTGACATTGATGGTTGGCTACTAGTTTTAAACTATTTCTAGGCAACATTTTGATGTAAAGGGTTTCGGGGGCCTTGAAAAATTGTATTACCTAATGAAAAACAATGTAAGTGTATTTTCAAATTACAATAAGATTGAAATCATTTCTCTCCAAGAGTATCAAGTATTATTGTTGCTAAAGATCACTATGGTTCTCTTTTTAAAACTACAAAAATACCACCTACTTAACAATTCTGCACATTTTTTTTAATATTTAAAAGACAATTAACATTAGATTATGATAGGGAGCACTATTAGAAAATAGTGTAAATGAAATTGGTGTTTTATATTTAATATTTGTTTTATTTAACAAAATATTAAAAATAATTAATATTTTAAAGTTTTAGGGAGGATTATGAGCAATGTCTATTGCATTTTACAAAATATCTTTCAAAACTTTTAACAAATACTTGTACTCTAAAAAAATGGTGTAGAGGTAGCACACAAATTGAAGTTGTCATTATCTAAATTTTGGAGTTTTTAATATTTTCTACAATAATTTGAATAAACTAGGATAACTATTAGACAAGAGTGTAAGTAAATGAAGTTGGGTTTTTATATTTAAGATTATATTATTTAATAAAGTATTAAAAATAATTTAAATTTTAAATTTTGTGAGGTATTATGAGGAATGTGGTTGTTGCAGTTTACAAAATATCTTAGAAAATTTTTGAGAAGTACTTGTATTAAAAATAAATAAAAAATTGTGGTGTGGAGGTAGTACACTCATTGGAGTTGTCATTATCTAAATTTTGGAATTTTTTTATATTTTTCTATAAAAAATTGAAGAGATTGTAATGGTAGGAAAATGGTGAATGATAGATCAAGAAGGAAACTACCCTTTCCCTCAAAGAGAGATGAGAGTTTCGCTATTGATTTCCATTCAAGCACTTTTCACCATCTTTCATTAGAAAGAGGAGAGGATAATTCGTTAGATTCAATCTCTCCACATGAAGATGGTAGATTGAATTTTGAATGAATTAGGAATATGATAAGTTGATCCCCTCTTCCTTGTTTGATTTGGAAAGGAAATTGATTGAATTATGTAGTGCAAAATTGACAAAGAATTGATTATAACTTGAGATCGAAATGTGGGATGAAGCCGTGCACTTGGATCTGGCAGTAAAATGTAGAGATGAAGTTGCCTTGCAAATTTGAGGAAAAGTTGTCTGAACCATGGCAGGAATGTACACGGTCCTCGAGAAAATCCGTGAAATGAAAAGGGTTTTTCTACCTCTACAAATAAAGCCTGAATCTGAAAGTGCAGCTGTGCACCTGCAATCTACACACAAAAAAGAGAGGAAAATGGGTTGGTATTGGGGGTTTGCCTTTAGGTCAAACCCCAATTTTGGAATTAACCAAGTAATGAAAGAAAGTACTTGCAAGTAGCTGCAAATGAAAGACCGAATTGTAAATCACCTCAAGGGAGGTTGCAGTAGCAATGTTGATAGAAGTGCTTGTGTGGAATTGAATGTTGAAATCAATCTCCTCTTCAATGGTTGAATCCTTGACTTGAATGCAACACCTAGCCTTGAAGGGAGACTTGAGAATGCTCAATGCTGGAAAAGAATGCTTGAATGCTTGATCGCTTATGCAACTTGACACACTCAAATCTTATCCAACTTCAACTTTCTGAACTTGTGCAAATGAGAAGACGAATGCCCCTTAAATACATGTTAGTGGATTTATATTTGTCATGGGCCAACATCGGGGGAGTTTCTCGCCCGATGCACAACCAACAATGCAACCCTAGGAAGGGTCCTGCCCCAAAATAGGATAGGGATAGGGGCGCCACGCCCCTGTCCTAGGAGGACAAGGGCTCCATGCCCCCTGTCCAAGGGGGAATAGTGGCACCACACCCCTGTCCTACCCCTTTCTCTAGGGCAGAGTGTGAACAGGGTGATTCAGAGGCCAAGGAAGAAGTTGTTTCCGCAAGCTAAGCAATCTCCAGTCTTCAATCAGGCTAGAGGATTCGAACTCGCGTACGTGAAGACCCTAATGCAGTCAAAAATTGATAGGGTCACAATTATATAATACTACATTTAGCCCCCACTTTAGCAGGAGTATAAGCGTATGTCAATACTATCGGTAAAGTATAAGGAAACAAGATTGAAAGACTTTTACCACATCAAGGAGGCAAGATGCGCCAAGCCCCCAGTGGACTTAGGATCTTACGACTTTGATTGACAAAGTAAAAGGGAAGATCGAGAAGGGGAGAATCATGACTGCAAGTAGAAAAGTTCCCTTCACTATGAGCCATGAAAGCAAGGATACAAAAGATTACAAAGCAAAACAAGGTTCACTAAGTAATTCTAAGTATCACAAGAAGGAAAATATGAGTTGAGTGTATGCCCCCATGTTAAAGTGATCGCATGCACCTTGTCAAGAGTGATTGCTTTAAGGTAGGATACACCCAAGAGAGAGAAAGAAGGGACCACGTTATCGCAAGGATTTAGCCCCCAGTCGAGGTATAAACCCAAGGACAATGAACACAAAACACGAGGTAGTGTCGCTTTCCTCGAGGTTAGTATGATGTATGATAACTCATGTATATCATGTATGTATATGCATGTAATAATATTCATTCCCCAAAGAAGGACACTAACTTAGAAGAAAGGGAAGAGAGGATGTCTTTTGAGTCAAAATGAAAGAGACCAAGAAAAGATCTCAATGCTTTGCATCGTCCAATAGAAGAACAAGGATACATATAGAAGAATGGTTACAAAAGATAAATAAAGGAGAGGGAGAAAGATCTACAATGCTTAATACTGCTAATCTAGCACGACATCTGCCTCATGATCTTGTTGATCACTATTTCCAAGCAACACGCTAGAGGAGCAACATCGAGCATAGCAAATGGAGCTATCACAAGATCCAAACAAGGACTATGCTCATGTTGTAAGTCACTTTGTTCGATTCTAGGAGCTAGGATTAGGGTTTGTGAAAAACTCATCTAATAAATGTTTGTCCATATCAACATACTCGTACTCACTATCAGAAGCATTAGGAGTTGTATTACCATTATGAATAACATTTTTACCCATTTCTTCATCAAAGTTTAGAGAAAGAGGAGCAAGAATATGAATGGGAGTAAAACCATCACATGTTTTATGCAACTTATGATTTGGAGATGTTGGTTGAACATCTTTCTTAGGAGAAAAGGGAATCATGTCAATTGTCAGAGTCTAAGGAGATTGAGTATTGTGATGGATAGCTTCACAAGCTCGAATGCAGCATCTTCGTCGGTGTTCTCTCGCACAACAATTTCGTCAAGTCTTAATGGAAGGCTGAGAAGAAGGAGGAACACTTTAAAAAGTAGGAATGTTTCTCTCCTTGATAGTTGAATGTTTAGGTTGAGGTCTTTTTGGTTGAACTATAAGAAAAGCAGGCCTCTTCTCTCAATAAGAGGAAGGAGGGGGAAATATTAGGTGTAGGAAGAAGACCAGTCCATCATGAGGAGGAGATATAGGTCTAACCTTAGGAAGAATATTGTTGTTCTCCTTAAGAGAAGGTAAAGTCACATCCATAGGGGTAGGTAGACAATCTTCCTTAGGAGGGAGATTAGTTCTATCCGAGAGGGGAAGAACCTCATCTTGAAGAATAATAGGAATGTCAAGTGTTGGTGATCTAGATTGACTTAAGGATAAGATCATATCGTTCTTCCATTTTTTATAAGATTGAAAAAGAGCATCACTCCTTAATGGAAGAGATTGAAATTGTTTAGGCGAAAAGAAATCAATAGGAACACCAGGGCTTCTTTCAGATGGACGAAATAAGCTATGGTTCATAGTTATTATTTATCCATTGCGAGGAAATTTAAGACACTTGTGGATTGGAGAAGTAATAGCCTTCATGGAAGATAGCCAAGGATAGCCCAACTTCACATGGAATTGCTCAGAAGAAGGTATGATAACAACGTCAACATCCATGGATTTAGTATGAACTTCAATAGGAAGGGTGATAGAGCCAATGGTAGGACAAGAGAAGACATCAAATAACTTCACAACCACATTAGAAACATCATATATTGGTTTATGTAATCGTAAAGTGAAAAGATGCTCTTCAATTATGACATTAACCATGCAAGAGGGATCAATTACTGCACCGCGACAAGGGATATCCTTAACCTTTGCAACTATGTATAAATGGCCATTGGGTGCTCTAATGGTCTCACTAGGGTCAAATGTAATACAAGGATCCTTAAGCGTATCTTGTGTTTCTACCATATTAAACAAGTTTGGAGCCATAGAGGTGAATTCTTCAGAAGAGAGAGAATTAGGCACAATCTCAATAACGTTAGAGGAAGGGATCAGTGAAAATCTTAAGATTTTAATTAGGAGGAGCTACTGATTTATTCCCTTTATCATTCACACCTTCCACATATATAGTATTATTATCAATCAAGTCTTGAATCTTATTCTTCAATGCAAAACATTTTTCAATATCATGACCAGGTTGACGATGAAATTGGCAAAATGAATTGTTATCAAAATAAGGAGATGCAAGTTTGGAAGGATCAATTTGTTTTATAGGAGGAAGTTTGATAACATTTTTGTGCAACAACCGAGATATAATAGTATATAAAGATTCATTCAAAGGAGTAAATTATCTTTCTCTTCGGAAAAATTTAGAAATAGAAGGCACACCTATTGTAGCATTCACATGGTTGTTTTTTATTGGATCATTGAACTTGATGAAGCTTTTTGTTGGTTTGAAATTCACAAACGGTTGTTGAACACTCTCCCCCTTATCACTCGGATCCATAGGAGTGGATTGCTCCATTTGACTCACAACCAGTTGATAATTATGGAGTGTTGCGCACAACTGCGGAAAGGAAGTAAATTCAAACAAAAGAAGCTTTTCCCTGATATCTTTTTGCAAATTAGAAATGAAAATTATTTTAATATGATTATCAGGTACATGAAAAAAAAATTGAGCACACAAATGCTTATATCTACCAATGAAATCAGTCACTTTTTCTTTAACACCTTGTTTACAATGCATTAAATCAATCAAAGTGATTTTAGGACCAATGTTGTTTTGAAATTGTTGGATGAAAGCATTTGCTAGTCATGGAAAGGAAGTGATAGAATAAGAAGGTAGAGAGAAATACCATTGTAAGGCCTTAACTCTTAGTGTTCTTGTAAACAATTTTGCAAGTAATCGTCGATCATAAGCAAAATGAGTACCAAAGGTTTGAAATGTTTTAACATGCGTAAGAGGATCACCTTTTTCATTATATAGTTCCAATTGAGGGATCTCCACATGTTTAGGTGGCACAACTGTAACAATATCAAGAGAAAGTGGGCTTACAACATCAAAGGTGGGCACACTAAACTTGGATTGACTCGTGGAAGCAATTTGTTGTTGTAAGGAAGACACAATTTGAGCAAGATTGTTAATTGAGAAGTTGGTGTGATGTTATTGAAAGAAGGCATGGACTGAGAATAAGGTGGTGGGACATTATGATAAGCAGGCATGGGTGATGATTGGGTAGGAAAAGGGACACTTAAAGGAGGAATAAAGTTGTTGAAGGAATTGCCCCCTTGTGTCACACTAATTGGTTGAGGAATAATAGGAACACTCATGGAATACATAGGTAAAGATGGAGGATTAAATGAAGAAGAGGGATTGCCCCCATGACCTAGGTGGAAGAATTGATGTTAGACATAGGTGATTTGGTGGAAGAATTGATGTTAGACATAGGTGATTGAGAAGTTGGTGTGATGTTATTGAAAGAAGGCATGGACTGAGAATAAGGTGGTGGGACATTATGATAAGCAGGCATGGGTGATGATTGGGTAGGAAAAGGGACACTTAAAGGAGGAATAAAGTTGTTGAAGGAATTGCCCCCTTGTGTCACACTAATTGGTTGAGGAATAATAGGAACACTCATGGAATACATAGGTAAAGATGGAGGATTAAATGAAGAAGAGGGATTGCCCCCATGACCTATGGTTGTAGGAATGACATTTTGAGTTGAAGTAGCGATGATGTTAGATGTAAAAGTAGGAATACTAGTCATAGGAGTAGTCAAAGGAATTGAAGGATTGACTTGTGTTGAAGGTTGTGAATAACCTGGAGTTTCGGCACAACTCTTGATAATCATGACATTAGAATCAACAATATATGCAATACCATGCAATATATCAATTCCATTCTTATCACTTTGAAGCATGCGTTAAGACCTTCAATTAATGGAAGAGCTTCACTATTAGGGTATTCTTGGGACATCCATTGTTGAAAGCTATCAAATTGATTGTCCAATGTAGAAAGTTGATCTAAAGAAACCCTAGTTAAAACTTCTTCTTCATCATGGGATCCATCAATGGGGTGAATAGACACATGATTAGGATGGGAAGAATTAGCATGACCCTCATTAAAGAAGTCATCCAAATTAGGCTCCATCTCCTCGGTAATTAAACCTTGGGAAGCCTTAATTCTATTGCTTCATCTAATGGGGATAGGATAGGTAGGACTAATAGTAGTAAAACTCATGCACTAGAAGGAAAACTTGAATTTTGAATTTTGGTACAAAGCTTACAAAATTGAGTAATGCAAAATTTAAGAAAATAATGATTACACGATTTGAACTTTGTTGGGGGAAGAGGATGACACAATTTCCAAAAATGAAAGGAAATTGGAATTTTAAAATTAGGGCCAAGGGAATACCACTTAATTTTAAAATCAGAATTTTAAAAATCAAGGCAGACTATAATTAACCTCTTACGTTTTAAAAATTTCTTGAAATTTGAAATGTTGAATTTTGAAGGTATTTCCGCTTCTAGAGGGATCAAAAATCGATAAAATCATCCAATCTTCCAGATTTAAGCTTTTAAATACAAGCATAACAATCTCCTGAAATTTTAGAAAAAAAGTCGAGGACCGTGGCAGGAACGCACATGGTCCGACCAACTTTTTTCGAAATTTTCAGGGATGGATATTATGATGATTTTAAAGCTAACCCCCCCAAAATGGTGAATTTTACAATCTCTAGATGGGTGAAATGAATGTGCAAATGTGAAAATAGGACCCTATTAGGGTTTTAAAGAAAAAGAGGAATTGAATTGCAATTTTGAAAAGGGTCAAACCTAATGGATAAGGTTACCTTGGAAAATGTTTAGAAATCTGAATTGAAATGAAATTGATTTGAAATTCACACAAAATCCAATTAATTTTAAAAACTAGGGTTTGATGACCTAACCACTTAATTTTGAAATTTGAATTTGGGGAAAAAGGGGGAAAATTGAAATTTTGAATTGTAGGATTGCAGACAAATCTGAGAACAATCAGAAATCTGAAAATTAAATGGAAATCTAATTTTTGCACAAGTTCAAGATGATTTTTGAAAATTAGGGTTTTAACAAGTAACCTCTCAATTTTATAAATTTTAGTTGCAAATTGAACAAGACAAGGAGGAAATTGAATTTGACAAACAAAACAATTTTCAGATCTAAGATAACCACAGGCAATTTTTACAAAGCACAAGTTCAATTTTAAATTTAAAAACTAGGGTTTTGAATGATTTAACCACTAAGTTTGCAGAAAGTTGAAACTTGTAAATGAAAATTATGCAATTTTGTTCAAAGGAAACTATGCAAGATGTCGAGTTCACCAAAATGTAATGGTAGGAAAATGGTGGATGATAGATCGAGAAGGAAACTACCCTTTCCCTCAAAGAGAGATGAGAGTTTTGCTATTGATTACCATTCAAGCACTTTTCACCATGTTGATGTTACATTATAAAGAGGAGAGGATGATTCACTAGATTCAATCTCTCCACATGAAGATGGTAGATTGAATTTTCAATGAATTAGGAAGGATAAGTTGATCCCCTCTTCCTTGTTTGATTTGGAAAGGAAATTGATTGAATTATGTAGTGCAAAAGTGACAAAGAATTGATTATTACTTTAGATTGGAATATGGGATGAAGTTGTGCACTTGGATCTGGTAGTAAAATGTTGAGACGAAGTCACCCTGCAAATTTGAGGAAAAGTTGTTTGGACTGTGGCAGGAATGTACACGGTCCTTCAGAAAATCCGTGAAATGAAAAGGGTTTTTCTGCCTTTGCAAATGAAGCCCGAATCCGAAAGTACATCTATGCACCTACAACCTACACACAGAAAATAGAGGAAAAAGGGTTGGGATTGGGGGTTTGCCTTTAGGTCAAACCCCAATTTTGGAATTAACCAAGTAATGAAAGAAAGTACTTGCAAGTAGCTGTAAATGAAAGACTGAATTGTAAATCACCTCAAGGGAGGTTGTAGTAGCAATGCCGATAAAAGTGCTTGTGTGGAATTGAATGTTGAAATAAATATCCTCTTCAATGGTTGAATCCTTGAATTGAATGCAACACCTAGCCTCGAAGGGAGACTTGAGAATGCTCAATGCTGGAAAAGAATGCTTGAATACTCTTGAATGCTTGATAGCTTATGCAACTTGACACACTCCAATCTTATCCAACTTCAAATTATTTGAACTCATGCAAATGAGAGGATGAATGCCCCTTAGATACATGCTAGTGGATTTGATTTTCGTCACGGGCCGACATCGGGGGATTTTCCCACCTGATGCACAACCAACAATGCAACCCTAGGAAGGGTCCTACCCCAAAATTGGGTAGGGACAGGGGCACCACGCCCCTGTCATGGGAGGAGAAGGGCACCATGCCCTTGTCCAAGAGGGGAAAGTGGTGCCATGCCCCTATCCTACCCCTTTCTCCAGGGCAAAGTGCGGACGGGGTGATGCAAAGGCCAAGGAAGAAGCTATTTCTGCAAGCTGAGCAATCTCTGCTCTGATCAAGCTAGAGGATTCAAACTCATGTACATGAGGACCCTAATGCAGTTGAAAATTACTAGGGTCGCAATTTTATGAAACTATAGAGATTAAAGAGAGTCATTCTTGTAATGTAAGTATTAAATGAAGTAGATTCTTGCACCACTAAAAGGTATGAAATTGATAGATTTCTAATTAATGGTTGTAATCAAAATTGTAAAATGATATTTGAAATTTAAAAAACAAATAAAATTGGATTGTAAATATAAAGTTGCTTTATTTTTTAAAAATGATTATATTGGAAAGGGTTATTCTCTTATGACAAGTATCAAATTGAGATGATTCTTGAATTGCTAAAATGCAATCATTTAAAATATTTTCAACAATTGGTTTTAATTAAAATTATGACTAGTATAAATACAATGGTGAGAAAATGAAACTGGCCTTCTAGTTTTAGGATCATTTTGTAAAAATAAAAAATAATAAAATTTATAGGTCATTCTATTAATATATGTGTAAATTGAAGTGATTTGTGTGTCATAGAAATATATGTCATGAGAAATTTATTTTTTCTTGACACAATTTTTTTTTATTTCTCATACTTGTCTTTGTATAAGTATCTTACTTTATATGGCTAAGGGTTGATAATAATTTTAAGCTTAATTTGAAGTAATAATACCCAAGGATGGCTATTATTTACTTATTTTTTTAAAATCCAAAATGAGTATATTTATCTGAAAGCAAATAAAAACTAAGTCTAAATGACAATTTAACATTCAAGTTCAATGTAAAACTAAAGACTTATACCTATATTACTCCATAGATTGGGCTAGAAGTAGAGGCAACCTTCTCTACTTGATTTTCTCTTTGATAATTGAGATGTGAATTGCTCTCTTTTGCACATCAAGTGGTGATTCCAGCAGCATAAGGATAACATAAAATTGCGTTCTGAATGTAGGAGGGGAAGCTCCAATATATAGATTTTTCAAAGGGAAAATGGATGGTTGAGATTGAAAGTTGATGAAGGGTTAAGATTGAATGAGAGGAAGTGAGTTGGATTAAAGGCTTATCTTGGTGACAAGTGTTGCAAGGTGGGGGGCATTAGGAAGAATACTTGTCATGGGGAAGAGGGCAAGGTGTGCTCACACATCTTGGGAAGAACGTGAGGATGACAAGTGGAAACAAAAGTGGCAAAGTGGAAGAGGTGTAAGATGGGAGAGATGACAAATGGATAGAAGAGAAAAGTGTAGGGTGACTCTATTGGGAAGAGAATTCTCACACATGTATGAGCGCCTATTTTTTATTTGGTCAAAGGATGAGTTGGAAGTGGGAAAGTGATTTGAGCATGCAAATTCATTTAAGAGGGGTGTCACATGTGGACTTGAGTAAGTGTGAGGATTTTAAAATTGGACGAAAATTGTTAATGATGGTTAATTAGCCTAAACCAATTAATTAAATATTAATTAAGTGATTTAGTGGGAGGATTTGTAGGAATAAAGAATATTAGTTAATTAATTGAGGATTAATTAACTAATTTGGATTAGAGGGATATGGGTTATAAAGTGAGATTTGATTTATTAAAACAAATCAAACCTTACAGGAAACGGGATATATAATTAAATTATATAAAGGGTGCATAATTAATTAAATAAATTTTGATTAATTATTTTAGAAGAATAGGGGGGCTTAATTAATTAATCATATTACAAGAGATAATTAAATAAATAAAATTTAATTTATTTTAGATGTCTACATTTTATATTTTTTTGATAGGCAATTGGCCGAAGCCTGAATAGCTTTTGACTGGAGCTATGAACCAGTGGGGACACAGTAGGGGGCCCCATCCCCATTACATATCTTTGAATTATTATTATTATTATTATTATTATTATTATTATTATTATTATTATTATTATTATTATTATTATTATTATTATGTTTGATTAGATTGACCCCAAGACCTTCCTCATCCTATGGAAGGCCAAGAGTCACAACTTAGAATTCCACTTTAGATGTCCCTCTTGGGAATTGAACTCGGGTCTCCATAATGAGAACCCAACGTTTTAACCAGTTAAGCTCAACCCCTTGGACATTTTAGATGTCTACATTATCTTCCAAGTAAATATCTAAAAAACTAGCTACCAAAGCTTTAAAATGATTATGTTGTAAATGAGCCCCCATTGAAAACTATAAAAATATTTTGTAATAGTTGCATGATATATATATATATATATATATATATATATATATATATATATATATATATATATATATATATATATATATATATATATATATATATATATATATATATATAAGAGCCCCAGGTAGGATGTCTACATTTGGAAACTAAGCAAAAGCACAAGGATTCAAATTTACATGAAGAATAAAGTTGCCAAAAACCATTCGCAGATTTAAACTTGTAATACCCTAAAATGGTCATCTAAACCATAGGCCCCCTAATCTCGACAACATCACCAAGGTCCTAACCAAAGGCAATTGAAATTAATCTTGAGCACACAATTAATTTCTTAAATCATTAATGTCACATGGCAAATTAATCACTCTAAATTAATTAAATAAATATTTAATTAATTGGTCATTCCAAGTAAATCATTTTAAACAATTAAACCTATTTATTCTATTAAACATCTTAGTATATTTAATTAAATAAATCAATTTTCCATTAAATCATAAAAAAAGGAAATTAATTAGAAAAAAGAATTAAGAAAAGAAGTCAAAAGGAATTAATCTTGAAAATCAAATTAAAAATTGAAGGAAAATATCAAGAAAGCAATTAAAATAATTAAATATAAAAAATGAATGAAATAGAGAATAAATCAGTTTTTTTTCTTCTGATTTTATCTTAATTTTAGTTCAATTTCCTTTAAAATTGAGAAAAGCAACCAATCATATCAATTCACCTGGATTGAGCTTCCTTTTGGAAAATATTGACCGCTCATCATCATTTGATCTCAATCGTTGGTTTCTTTCTGAATTTTCTATAAATCCAGGTTCTCATCTCTCATTCAAGGATCCTAGAGAATATATTGTTATTTTGTTGTTTTTGCTCTAGGTTCATTGAGATTTGTGCATTGAGATATTAGATATTAGTTATTTCATCCTTATTAAATCATCTAGCTTAATATTGCTTAAATAATGTTAGATTAATCTTGCATATCTAGCTTAAATCTTGCATTTCTAGCTTAAATCTTGCATTCATTTAGCTTAAATTCATGATCATATAGATTAATCATTCATTTTGGTGTTGTCTAGTCACTGGTATTGCATATGAAATCTGAGAGCAAGACTAAACTCGCATCTACTAAAAGGCAATAGGTTACTTTGTAATGGTTTATTGTTCATTATTGATTATTGATTTACTAACCATGCATCTAATGACTTAATTGAAGTGTTGTGTATTCAGATACATCTTACAAATGCATGTCCACTTTTCACACACATTTTTGGTGTCCACTGTGGGGCCCAAAATTCCTTCGACCTCAAAATCACTTTTAATCTTTCAGGATTCGTCCGTACAACCTCTACTAAATATCGTATGAGTATAGGTCCTTCATCGTACGACATTTTGTCAAGAACTTTCTTTTATTGTGCGGTTCTACTAGAATACTCGTACGAGTTTCTGCTCTAATTATTTAACTTTGTGTTTTGTCGTTCGGGTCTGTGAGAATACTCGTACAGGAAGGTATAATCTATTGTACAAATTTTTGTGTTATCATTTCAAAAACAGTGTACTTTCCAGGGTTTTTTCATGAATTGAATTTGGATTTTACTAACACTGACACTAACCCTGGTTTGTCTTCTGTTTGCCTAATATTTTTACAGCCTAACTGATTTTCTGCAGAACGCTTGCCAAAGAATCCATCAATCGAACATACGTCTACCAAAGAATCAAAAGAAAAATGACTATTGATGCATTGGTTTTGTAGGTTGTTTAAGGAGAATCAATTAAACATCGTGTATTCTTTAAATTTTACTTTAAGTGCCTTAAAAAACTCTGTCCATGTCCAAAACTGGTCTCTGTCAGTCATCGAAACATTAGTCCTTATAAAAAAAAACTAGTCTTTGTCAATTATTGAAACTTTATCTATCAGAATCTCGTCTCTATCCAATCCTCTGTCGTACGAGTCTATTGAATTGTCATTCTACTACATACCTATTGTTGTACGAGTCTTCATTGATCTTAATAGTTTGTCGTCTAGCTCTGTAAAACCTTGTCATACGAAACTGCACAATTGTCATCTGGCTTTTTACAATATGTCGTACAAATATACATCACAATTAGTAGATTATTGTCTGGAGTCTACCCAATTATCGTACGAAAAACTGTGTTTATTGTCTGAAAACAACTAAACCGTCATATGGGTCTGAAAACTTTGTCGTACAAATTCCTGATCTTGTCAGTCAAAACAATCAAAGTTGCCCAAATCAATCTACAATGAGCATAAAACTGGTCATCAATAATTCTGAGCATAAACAGTCTTGATAGTGTACCCTTTTCGTTGTGTTGCACGATTTGGTCGATCATCTCTCAGCTAGTTCAATCAACTACTTATCAAACCTAAGTTAAATTAGATAAAGTCTTACATAGGATAGATCGTTCCTGAAACCAGACCAGATCTTAGTTACTTCTCTCAAATCACTACGTTAAATGAACAACTAGCTTCAATTTGATCTTGACTTCTGCATCACATCTAGCTCTCGGTCCCATCGGTTGTAAATGCCTGCTCAAACCAGAAGTTCTCACAAGAAATATGACAAAGGTAAAGGAGTATCCTATTCATCAAACGACAATCCATTCTTTGTAGAAGAACTCGTCCTAAATAAACCTTCATCATCACAAATACCAATTTTTTATTAGCCTCTATCTCCCACCATGTCTGGAGAAAGGCAAGAAAGACAAGCTACTAAACATGATACTTATGACAACCTCAACACCCTTGCTATTGACAATGATTCCTCATCAAGCAATTCTAAAGCCTCTGAACCTACGGAAACTATTATAAATAAATGTCTAAATACTAAACATTTTCGAAAGATGATGAAGATCATCATGTCTAGAGAAAAGGAAGAGCATTTTATAGAGCTAGCAAGCAAGGCGCTAAACTTCCTATTGATTATGACATTGAAATTGTCATCACTAAAGATGAAGAGACCCTTTAGTTTTGGTAAACAAATAATTACAAGCATTACTAACAGAAATCACAAAACTGAAAAACAAGGATAACTCATCAAAGCAATATTCTCTGGATACAATACGCACGTTTCAATTTGACAAAAACCTTTACATGCCTCCATTTCCTTCAAGAGTGGAGATTCCTAAGTTTGAGAAATATGATGGAAATACAGATCCTCAGGACCATGTTAGAGAATTTCATGCTTTATGTATAGAATTTATGCATGAACAAACATACCTCATGCACCTCTTCCTGAGAAGCTTAGGAGGACAAGCTATGGAATGGTTTTCAAGCCTACCTATGGGAATCAAAACTTTTGAGAAATTAATCGAATTGTTTCTACAACAATACTCCTATAATATTCGTCATCCAGCCACTATGATTGAGCTTCGCAACACTATACAAAAAATAGGAGAGCCCTTTCTCACTTTTCTTCAACGTTGGATAAATATGTTCTCTAGATATTTGTGACCTATTCCAATTTTTGAGAAGATGGATATCTTCGTTAATAACCTGATCCCTAAATTGAAATACAATATCCAAATGCAAGTGTACCCTTCATTCAATAAAATGGTAGATAGTGCCCTCGGAATGGAAGATGTGCTTATAAAGAAATGAGATATATCACTTTGGAAAGAAACATCACAAGGTTCTAGTTCTAAAGAAAAGAACAAATATTGGAAATACGACAAAGATAACAATAGAAATGTTGTTAATGACGGAGTGGTAGACACTGTTAAAGCAAAATCAAAATCCACAATATTTAACCTGGCTAGCGGCACACAAGCACTCAAAGTAGCTAAAACTGTAGCAGAAAATCCTCCAAAAAAATCAAAAGAATGGTTTAAAGAGAAACCTCGGCTTTCAAAGCCTAAACACAATTTAACTCCTCTGGATGAATCATATGAATCAACTTTTAAAACTTTATTGGCGAATGATGTGATAACATTTCCAGACAATTCTAGACCATATGATCCAAAAGTTAAACCCAAATGGTGGAGAGAAAATGAATACTGTGAATACCATTGAAATAAGGGTCATACAACAAACAACTGCATGAAGCTCAAACATGAAATTCAAGATCTCATCGGCGTTGGAAAAATCATTGTTGGAAATCACACGACTAATGTTGATCACAAAGATTTTAAAGATCCCTTACTTGAATATGAACAAGGTGATTCCTCAAAATCCAAGGGAGGTGCCAAAGTCAATTACACCTACACTAACAATGACAGCATGATCAACATGATTGAATCTTCCCAACCTGAATATTGCAATGTGATCATAATCAAAGATAAACAAAATCAAGCACAAATTGCAAATGTTGTGACCTGCGCTCAAAAGAAGGTTACTCTCCAAGGAGCTAGTTCCTCAACTTTTGCTCAAACAACATCAAACCTGTCCACTTCTTCAAATAGACAAACATATACAATCACAGCTAAATCTAAGCAGCTAGCTTCATCATCCTCTCTTGGTTATAGCATCGTCGAACAATTGAAAAGAACTAACGCTCAAATCTCCATTTTTGAACTACTTAAGATCTCTTCTGCTCATAGAGAGATCCTGGACAAAGCCTTACTCACTACTAATGTCCCTAAATATTTAGATGTAGATCAATTTCAATCTATGGTGGGTCACCTGAGTTTACCTTATTACCTCACTTTCTCTGAAGAAGATGATAACTCACTAAATCACCCACATAACCAGCCATTACACATCGAAGCTATGATCCATAAACATTGAGTTAAACATGTTTTGATAGATGGAGGCATTGGGTTGAATATTTGTACCTACAATCTATTGACATGGCTAGGATTTTCTGAAAATGTAATTGATCCAACAAAGAAAATAACAATCAAAGCTTATGATGAAGAAGAAAAAACCTCTAAAGGTCTGGTACTATTACCAATCAGGGTAGGACCTGTGGAAAGAGATGCTATCTTTTAGATGCCCGACCTTCCTCTTTCATACAACATCTTACTGGACAAGCCATGGATTCATGAAATGAAGGCAGTACCATCTACATATCATCAGTGCTTGAAATTTCCTTATAACGGAGTTGAAGTCAGTATTCCTGCTGATACAAGCTATACCTGTAATGCATTAACGCAGAGTGCTGGTGCATTTGTTCCTCATAATAGAGCAACCTCTATAGTTGAAAGTTCAAAAAATTTGCTGGAATATTTAGAAAAGGAATTGAAAAATCACAAATACTGGCATGGATGGATACAAAATAGAACTTGTACTTTCACTAATGCCTCTTCTTTCATCGCCAAGACAGTTAGGAAGACCATCAGAGGTTATGAAGCCACAAACTTCAACTCCAAATGTCATTTATGATGGTCTCTTTATACAATCGTCTACTTCCCTTGAAAATGAAATAGAAGAGGATGTTTTTCTCAAATGGATTTTCAAAGAAGACAGTACAAACAAAGAAATACGACATTGTGATATTTCCCCGACACAATATGGTCCAGGCTATAAGATGATTCAATGCATGGGATATTCGGGTACTGGTCCTCTAAGAAAGCATCAAGAAGGTATTGTTGAACCTATTCAGCTACAAACTAAGTCTATAAATGATAAAGTTGGACTCAGATACAATCCAAGAAAGTCATCAGATTAGAAACATACTTCTCACCATCAACCTAAGTGGAGGAAAAAGATACGACCTTCAACATCATAGGAAATCAATACTCAACAAACTCAGAAAGAGTATGAAAATGAACAAGAAGAATTGACAATCAAGAGAGAAGAAGCCACTGGTATGCAAGTTCCAATTGTATCAGCAATAACACTACAAGGAGTAAAAATCCCATAAGACATGAGGGAATAAATCGAAGAAATCCAAGAGTTATTTGCACCTCTGAACATTCTGGTCGTATATACAGGTAGACAACAAGTAGATGATTCAGAAACTGACTCGAATGAGTATGAATGGGGTCCAGATCATCTCTTAGATACACCTACTACATAACCTCCTAAAGAATCTAGTGATATCATAGATGAAGCACAAGAGGAAATTTCCTAAAAATTGCAAAAGGAAATAGAGGAAATAAGACTAAAAAGACAAGAAGACTATGAACAACAACTGAAAGAATGAAGAGCACGAGAAAACCCTCCCTCTAACGAGATATAACAAATCAGGTATGGAACTACAAAAGAAGAATTAGAAGCTACAAAAGTAGTACTAGTCATCAGTCTAGAGGAAGCTGAATGGAAAAGACGACAGGGACTAACAGAACCATCAAGGTTATGTCAACAAGTATGTCAAATACAAGTGATCAATGAACCAAATTATGAAGGAACTTTCAACATCAAAGATGTAGGTATTTATACTATACATACTTTTACTAAATCACTTGAAGAGAGTCAAAAAATTCATCTTATGACTCTGATAACTCTGACAGATGCTCTATTTATGACAATACCTATTCGACATTATATTATTGCTACTCCATCATAAATGTTGAGATTCTACCTATTGACCCAGTTACTGTCACACCATGATATGTAGTCCAGTCTAAAGTAGGGGATGATGCTAGGAGTAGGTCTGTTGGGTTAGGTCCACTAAATATTAACATACACTTCGATAATCGTGTTGTAACTCTTCCTGGTCTCGAGACACCTACGCAAAGTAGTTTTTTAGAACTCAACTTGTCAGTCCAAAGTTATGATGATAATACCATGAACTCCCTTGAACCTATTCAAACTTTATCCTTGGTACATATGGAACTGATTGACTGTACTCTTTACAACCAACCTTTGAATATACCTACCTTCGCCAATGACTACACATTAGCTTGCTATCTTAATGCAATTGAACCAATGAACTCTTCCACCAGAGAGAAAAGTGAGAACATGACTGAGACGGACATCAAGTATCTCAGTCGCAAAAATCAAAAAAAGAAAAATAAAAGTTTTGATGACGAAAACCACACTGTGGCGGTGTCAGAATAAAGAAAAGTAAAAATAAAGGATGTACCTAAGGGTGAAAACCTCTCTGAGGCACCTAAGGGTGAGATGCTTGATATGATACCAAGTCACTTCCAAGAAAGGTCTTCAATATTGATTAAATCAACTCAACTAGTAAATATTGGAAGTCAAGAGACACCACATATCATTCATTTAGCTCAATCACTGTCAACAGAAGAGTTAAAAAATTTCAGCAACCTTTTTTCATAAAAGAAGATCAACTTTGCATGGACATACTTTGATATGCTAGGCCTAGATCCCAATCTCATCATGCATCATCTCTCTATTACACCAGGAGTTAAACCAGTTAAGCAAAAACTCTATAAGATGCATCCTCATGTGGCACTGCTAGTCAAGGCTGAGCTAGAAAAATTGCTAAAAGTTGGATTTATCAGAGCTATAGACTATGCAGAATGGATATCAAACATAGTACCTGTATCAAAGAGAGACAAATCTATTAGGGTATGCATAGACTTCAGGGATCTCAACAAAGCATGTTTGAAAGACGATTTTCCATTGCCCAACATTGATATGATAGTGGATATGATTGCTGGATATGAGATGTACTCATTAATGGATGAATTCTCTGGTTATAATCAGATCAAGATAGCTCCTGAGGACCAAGAAAAGACAGACTTCACATGTGTATGGGGAACCTTCTGCTGGAACGTCATGCCATTTGGACTAAAGAATGCAGGAGCGACTTACCAAAGAGTAGTAACCACTATCTTCCACGATATGATGCACAAAAACATGGAAGATTATGTTGATGAAACCTTAGTAAAAACCATGAAGAGATCCACACATATCCAAGAACTAGGCCTCGTACTGGATAGAATGTAAAGATTCAAGCTTTGGCTAAATCCTAAAAAGTGTGCATTCAGAGTAACATCGGGAAAAATTCTTGGTTACATTATTTCAAAGAAAGGAATTGAGGTTGATCCTGAGAAGGTCCAAACCATAATGGAAATGCCTCCGCCCAAGAATATCAGTCAAATGAGAAGTTTACAAGGACGTCTCCAATCAATAAGGCACTTTATATCTCAGCTAGCAGATAAAGCTCAACCCTTCACAAAAGTATTAAGGAAAGGAGTACAATGCAACTAGGATGAAGACTGTGAACAACATCTAAAACAAATCAAAGACTATCTTTCTAATCCACCCATATTGATGCCACCAATTCAAGGTAAACCATTTATTCTATATATATCAGCTACCGATACATTACCGAGGGCTTCTTCTGGCACAACAAGATGAAAATAAAAAGGAAAGAGCTATATATTATATCAACAAAACCTTGGTGTCCTATGAAATGAACTATACTATCATAGAAAAAGCTTGTTTGGCATTAGTCTTTGCATCACAGAAATTAAGACACTACATGTTAGCACATTCTATTAAGCTGGTGGCTAAGATCGATCCGCTCAAATATCTTCTCAGCAAAGCAACACTTACAGGAAGATTGGCTAAATGGGTCATGGTTCTTATGAAATTTGATATTGAATGTGTAGAACGAAAATTCATCAAAGGATAGGTTATTGCAAATCAACTTGTTGATGCTCCACTTGAAGATAGTCAACCTTTGCACATAGAATTTCTGGATGAATCAATCATGCACCTTACTCAACAATCATAGAAGATGTTCTTTGATGGGTCTTTCACTCAAAATGGTTCTGGTGCTGGAATACTTTTTATTACTCCTAAAAAATACTCAATCCCCAAAACTTACAAGATTCTCTTCCCTTGCACACACAACATTGCAGAATGTGAAGCTTTGGTAAATGGGATCAAGTTGGCTATTGAATCAAAGGTTGTTGAATTACACATCTATGGAGATTCTTAGCTAATCATCAACCAAATCAATGATATATACCAAACTAGAGATAAGAAATTGATGCCTTATAAGAGAATAGTGGATGATCTCAAGAAATACTTTACCTTTGTATCGTTTCAACAAATTCTTAGATCAGCATATAGAGCAACAGATACTATGCCCACCTTGGCATCTATACCACAACTACAAGAATCTAATTTTCGCTTTGAATTCCTAGTGGAGGAGTTACATTATCCTGCCTATGATTCTCCTGAGTCCCAGATGGTATGTTCTATTATTGGACACAATTCATCTCGCTACAACCACATTTACTCTTACCTACATGACCAAGTTATCCCTGCTAATCTTACCCGTAATGAGAAAAGGAATCTAATTTGAAATGCTTCACGATACGTCATTATCGCTAATGACCTATTTAGGCAAGGTTTGGATAATACTTTGCTTAGATTTATAGAAACTGAAGAGTCCCAATGCACATTGTCCGAAGTCCATGAAGGTATTTGTGGATCTCATTCAAACGGTCTAACTTTAGCACAAAAACTACTAAGGGTTGGCTACTACTGGCCAACCATGGAGAAAGATGCTATAAAATTTTCTAAAACTTGTGAGAAGTGTCAACTACATGGGAGCCTCATACATTCTCCAACAAGGGATCTCATACCCTTCATTACACATTGGCCTTTTCAACAATGGGTGTTTGATCTCATTGGCCAAATATATCTTGCATCATCTAATAGACACAAGTTTATTATAACTGCCACTGAGTACTTCACTAAGTTGGTAGAAGCGGTTCCGCTCATCAAAGTGATCGATAAACAAGTAGCTATGTTCATCCTTAACTATATCATCTGTAGGTATGGTATACCTTCATCCATTGTGACTGACAATGGAGGGAAGTTCAAGAATAAAGATCTAGATGAACTGTAAAAAATTCAAAATAAAACAACACTGGTCATCCATATACTACCCTCAAGGTAATGGATAAGCTAAAGCATCTAACAAGAATATGTTGACTATCTTACACATAATAATAAATAAATTTGGAAAGGATTGGCATCTGCAGCTCAATCCTACGCTATGGGCTTATAGAATAAGTATTAGAACACCTACTGGGGCTACACCTTTTTATTTGGTGTATGGGTCAGAAGCAGTCTTACCTATTGAGGTGGAAATGTCATCTTTAAGAGTTTCTTTGCAAGGTCTTGTTACTGATGAAGACTAAAAAATATCTAGATTGCAAGAACTCGAGTTGCTGGATGAACGTCAACAAGTGATGTTTGATCATCTAAGAGCATATCAAAAGAGAATGTCTAAAGGTTATAACAAAAAAGTTTGACAATGAGAATTTCAAGTTGGTGACCTTGTTCTGAGAGAAAATCCTAAAAATCAATAGTTTCGAGACAACAAAGGGAAGTTTGAACCCAACTGGCTAGGTCCCTACATTGTTATTGTAGTCTTTGGCTCTGGTGCCTATCAACTCTCAACATCAGAAGGAGAATAGCTCAATGAACCGATCAACACCATCCACTTGAAGAAATCCTTCACTTAGTGTTCTCTACTCCAACAACCTATACAGCTAAAAAGTCTTAAAGAAATCCTAAAAATCATAAAAAGACCTAAAGAAATCCTAAAAAATCATAAAAAGTCCTGAAAAAATCCTAAAAATCCTAAAATGTCTTGAAAAAAATGAAAAAAAAAGAAGGAGAAAGAATCTTTGCCAAGCAGGTGAAAACCTGGTAAACAAGCGCCTCTTGTACTCAAGCGCTCCATCTATTAACGCAATGTTGGCATTTCCTATTTTCATTCCCTCTTTCTTGTATTTTTTCTTTTGCTTGTACATATCTTTTAGTCACTTTTGTGACATCCTGGTTCTTTTGGAACCCTCTTGGCTTGAAACTGATCAATGTCCTAGTCTTAGGGTAATCGACTAAGCAATTTACATGTCTTAAGAAGTATCAACCAAGTCATCTTTCAGTCAGTGGTATCCAGTCATCTACTCTGAGTCAGTCACCTGTCTCCTAACTACCGTAGAGTTTTATCATTGAGTACACAAGCAAAACAAGACTATTGAAAACAATCACTAAATTGTTTGAGATATGCATGAAATTTTATTTGTGTGTTGTCTTTTACATTGGTTTTCGATTATTGTTCCCTCTGAGTAACTCGAGGAAGTCTATCTTGACTAAGAGGAGCAAATATTGGGGGCATAATACTTTTCTTTATTTTCTGCTTGTAAGAATGAATCTGATGATTCAGAAACATCTAATTAGCTAGGTGTTTGTGATAAGTGCCTTCACATCAAGGTGAAATCGCCACACATACCTCGACTCCGCTTATTTGTATGCTACAGGAAGGTTGGAGTCATTTCTTTGTCTATTTGAGGGAATTTATTTATTGTGCAATCTAGAAGCATGCGTAATATGTCCAAGGATATGAATGAAAAAAGGGTCATTGCGGATAAGATAATTAATATTGCATATGAAAAGAAAGGAACTCTATTTTGGCTGTTGTGTTTGTAAAATGCTCAGTGATGAAAATTAAACATTCCAAATCCAGTGACTAGGTTTAGGTTACATTCATTCTAAATTTTATGGATTTTGAGTGATTTCAACATAATAACAAGGATCTCTTTATCTTTTGAATGAGAGTTTGAAGCATCATCATTTCTCAGCTAAGTGGTCTCTCTATCATCATCGCTTCTCTAATTGAGTACTTGTGTATTGAGATGTTAGCTGCATACATAAGCATCTTAAATATGTATCCATACATTTCAGTATATACTTATTTGCATTCATATTATTGCATGAAGAAAAATTAAAAACATTTGCATTACTAGTTACTCATTTTCATCATCCATTCGCATATGAAAAAGGAACAAACAAATGAACATCCATATTACATACATCCATACTGAAAAGATATGCATGCATATAGAATAAAGCATATAGAAAGACATCTCATAATCAATCAACACAAGATGAAATCAAATCAAGATCTCGTATATATCATCATAGTCTCAGTATCTCAGAGTACAAGTGATATCCACTGTCAAATACAATGTCTCATCGGAGCAAGAATCATATAGGCTACAAAAATGGGGTACACAACACAAAATCTAGGAGCTATTAAAATCTAGCTCTCTGTCTCTCCCTCATCGTCAGGTGGAGGAGGTGGTGCCTGCTGACTGACGTCCTGTATGGGTGCCCTAGCTCTCTCAGATTGAGCCATATACTATGAATACGGGACAACCTGTTGTGCTACTAGGACTGCTACACTATAAGATGCAACATAATATGTTTCCTGGTTCGTCTGATGTAACACCTCTCACTGAAGTGCATCTCGCTCTACTCTAACCTCACCAAGATGTTGATAACGCTTTTCTCTGACCTCAACAAGTTGTCGATCACACTCTGCTCTAACCTCAGCAAGTTGTTGGTCTCGCTCTGCCAGCTGTGTCTACGCCACTGTCAACTGTGACTGCAAGCCTATCACCCTCGATCTCAATGACCCTGCTGCATCTGGTACCCCCTGCTCTTGCCTCCCTCTCTGCCTCCATTCTCATCCCTCCGCTGCCTCACCTACCTAGGAGCTTCTCTCTCCTCCTCACCTCCACCCTCTGCAGCCCTAGCACTGCCAACCTTAACACCAACAGTCCCTAGAGATCCACCCTCCCCTCTCTACCACTATCTCACTCTAGCTGGTATCCTGTTGTTACTAGCCCCAGGATCACCTCCTGCTTGCCTAGGTGCATCCGCTCTTGGGCCCTATACCTTTCCTTATCCCTATACCTGACCCATTACATGTACCTGCACTGGTACCTCATCCTCAACCTCCTCTATGAGAGGCGCATGCTCTCCAAGATCTGTGAATGTAGGAAATGGATGTCTCTAAAACCAATCCCTATACTAGGGCAATACCCCTGCATCTACAACATCCTCCAAATAATCCCATCTCAGTCATTGTAAATCGACTAACTCCTGCATGCTCAGCGCATATGATAACCTCGGAGCCCATCCTCATCTCTCCTCCTCTCCATATCGGGCATAGGCTGCAAACTCCTGCAATATACCCTGTGGTCTGCCATATTGCCTCATCACCCTGGATACTACAAACCGCTCAATGATAGACACTGGTTGACCGATGAGAGGTCTAGTAATGAACATATCCTTCCTCTGCGCTCTCCAATCATCCCACAACTACAGACCCCTATACGGTCTCCATACTATGACAATCAAATCATCCATTTGTCTTCTCTAGTACTCTATCTTGCCCAGATGGGGCTGAGTCACATAACCTAAATAGCAATAAACAATGAGCTGGTGTGGTTCTCTAGAATCATCTACTATCAACCTGCATACTGGGATATGCTCCCATGCCCATATTTGCAAATCTAAAACCCCTACTACCATGCTCTTCCCCTCTCGATACACAACCTCATGCATCTCATGATACATATGGGCCAGTAAACAAGATCCCCACCCTAATATCTTAGGATGAGTCAACAACCTATCAAGCATCCTCACCCAGCCACACAAAAAATCTAGCTATCCCCAATCCGGCATAAAAAAAAAACTAAGGATACTTGCTAACACGCATGCCAGTGGAAATTGCTCACTATACCTGCTCATCAGAACATCCTAGGTGATAGCCCGTTCAAGGATAGTCTCATCATGGAATATCCATCTCAATGCTAAGATACTTGACCGCTGAGCAAAATCATAGTCAACCTTGTCACCAGCAAATAGAATCCTGAGAATCCGGTATACATCCTCAGGTGTGATCATCATCTCTCCTATAGGTAGATGGAAGGTATTATGATCTGGATGAAACCGCTCTACTAATACAGTCAGCATCCCATGATTCACATGGATATCCGACATCTAAAGAAGGTATCCAAACCCGCACAAATCAATATGTGCCCTGTCTATGTCCGATAAACCATGAAATAAGCCCATCATCGACAGATAAACACATTGAAACAAGATATCTGACAACCGAATCTACAAAATCAAACATAAACACTATCAACACATGATCCAAATTGCGCTAAAAATATGCTAAACATGCTTGCAAATTGAAATATGCAAAATGCAAAATCAAAATTTGATGTTTTGACCCTAAAAAATGCTTGTTGTTTTTCATACGAGTTTTCACAGATAGTTAGAAACTCATATGAGTCAGGATTACACCTAGCATGACAAACTATCACCATACGATAAAACATAATACATTGCACGATAAAGTGGGCACTCAAGCACACTTCCGTATGATACATGGGCCCACATCAGATGTCACACCCTATACGCCCATATGACAAACCACTAGAGAGACAATTTATCGTACAAAAAATGGTCTAAGCTTGCACGATAAACTGAGGCACAAGACTTTAAATGACTATAAAATACAAAAAAAATTAACCAAAATTCAAAATTTAAGAAATCAAACAGGCTTAAGATCGATCACTTACCACTGGTCGTAGTTTCGTGGTCAATTATGACGTCTTTGGTGCTCAAAATGATGCTCCTAGATCAGAATGGCTATTTTTCTTTGCAGAGGGCTTTTAAAATTTCAAACTTGGAGAGGTTAAAATGAATTGAAAATGACACATGGACCCCTTATATAGCCAAAACCCTAATTTTTCAACTTGCTTTGATGGACGTGAAAACCGTACCCTAAGCTAATTTACCCATCTTTATTCCATTTTCGGGATCGAAATCGAAATATGAGATCATCTTCCTAGTAAATTTTGCACAACTGAGACCACTTAGCGCTTTCATCAAATGCTCATTATTTTCTTCAACTTGTGCTTAACTCTGAATCGCAATTTTAATTCTCAAACCAACTCTAATTTTAATCTTCAACATTAATCTTTGTGCTTAAATAACTTATCATCGCTCAAAAAATTTCTTGAAATCATTGTGCAACCCTCGCTATCTTTCAATTTTGCTCCCGAGGGGGCATACTCATGACATCATCATCGGTGATTATCATCCTCAAAGTTGAGAATTTCTTTCAAAATCTTCTTTACAAGTCGAGCAGCTAAGCTTCATCAAAACAAGACCTTATTGCTAGGGGCATCTCAGCTTCATCGCTTCATTTCAAGTTGAGATTTCTTGATCATCTGAATCAAATCAATCTCTAGAGGCATATCAATTTCGTCACATCAAATCAAGTTGATATTGTCTTCATCTAAATTAGTCTCTTAACGTTAATCGGTTTCATCACTTTTCATCAATCTGATTATTCTTTTAAACTCAATCGATATTTTAAAGAGTATCTTTGATCACACACTCAATCTAAGAAGGTGTTCAGTTTCATCGCATCAAATCAAGTTGGACAGTTTATCTTCGCTCATTGTGTCTTGATCCATCAAGTTCATGATCGGTTTTATCTTCGCACAGTGTGTCTAGTTCAATCAAGTTCTAGATCAGTAGGATCCGCTTCTTGAGCCATCAAGTTCAAGTTCGGTATCTTTTTCTCTTCATCGGTCCTAGTTCAATCAAGTTCGGGATTGGTATCATTTTAATCAACTCTGTTCAGTTTCATCGCTTCAAAAAAAACTAAATACCTCACTCTTCATCTAGTTCGTGATCAATCAAGTTCAGAACTAGTATCTCCTAGACATCAACTATTCTTTATTCCAATGCGTTACTCGTACATTAATTCAAAGAGGGGCAAACGTAATACCCTAAAAATGGTCATCTAAACCATAAGCCCCCTAATCTCTGTTAGGATTAATGATAGTCCCAAAGATATTGAGGGGGGGGGGGGGGTGAATCAGTATCTAACCAGTTAACAAAATATTTAACCTTATTAATTATTTTGCATTCCAAAATAGTGTACCGATAAATAAGAATTAATGCAACAAACGAGAACAATAAAGACAACATAGAAAGCACACCATAACACAAGATTTTTAACGAGGAAACCCGATGTGGGAAAAACCTCAGTGGGATTTGTGACCCACAATATTCACTCACTGGCCAATGAATAAATATTAGTTACAATGAGAAGCCTGCACATGCAGGAAGGCCAACTGCCTAGAGCTCACTGCTCAATTTACAAGATAGAAGTCTCACTGACTTACAAAATGGATTATGAAAATCCAATACAATGTACTACTTCAAATCAACATCAACTATGCTAGGTTCAGTACCGGTTTAAGCTCCTATAACCAAAAACCTTTGCTGTCAACTTATATCTCCTTATACAAAATTCACAACTACTCTCTTACAAAATGACCTATAAGATCTCATACATATATATGAGTCTTTTACAATATGCCTTGTTGGCTTTACAAAAGATAATTACATTAAATACAATAAATAAAAGTTTATTCCCTATCGGTTGGAGTGCCGGTATGCATTGTAGCCGCTATCGATGAAGTGTCTGCCAGTGTATGTAGATGTCTATCCGGTGCCGACGCCTTTATCAGATGAATGCTGTGTGGCTGCCAGAAGGTTGCCATCAATGACAACACCATCATTTCTCATTAGAGTGTAGAATGCCAACAATCTCCCCCAATGGCATTGATGGCAACACTCATGAGAAAACTCCAAAAACTGTTCCAAAAAGTGAAGTCCAAAATTTTACCAAAAAGATGTGCTCCCCCTGAGTAGATGATCTCCTATGAATGATCATTTTTCTCTGTCCACTACTCCCCCTGAGCAGATGATCTCCTCTGAATGATCATTTTTCTCTGTCCACTACTCCCCCTTTGACATCAATGACAAAGGTTATAAAAAATTGTCAAATGAGTGCAAAATTTCACCTTAAGGTTCGTAACCGGTTGGTTACAATCTGAAATATGTCTGCCAAAACCAAGTTTGCATGAATCTATTACTGTCATTCATGGTTGCCTCAGTTCGTTGGATTGTGCTGATAAGATGATGCATATGCTCCACTGGTGATCTTTCCCCTTGAATTAATGCCTTAGATATCTCATTTCTCAGAGAGATAAGATTATCCAATTTAGGACTAAGTTTATGCTTAAGCTCTCTGGCATTTGCTTTGATCCTTGCTTTTTCCTTCTCAAATTTCTCCAACTTTACTTCAAATCCTGCTATTTCTTGCTCAATAAATGATATAGGTTCGAATGAACTGATAATGTTATCAGCTATATCATCTATCTCCTTCTATACTCGGCTTATTTTCTTTTCAATATTTTGTGTCAACAAATGTGGTTTGCATGTTTCTCTGTACAGTTCCTTATATTCCAAAATTGTTGTATTCAGTGTCGATAAAAGTGTGTTAATATGTTCAGTGCACTTCTTTATTGTGTCCTCAAATAATTTTTCCTTTTCTTTTTCCATTTTCTCTTTGAATGTATCCTCATTCACCTTATCAACTGTTATTACATTTCCAACAATAAATTTAGACAATGTGTCCAATTGACTTAAAGAATCCTTTACATGATCTATATTACATTTTGGTGCAATCATCTCAAGAATAGGTATGGTATCATCAATTGCTTTATAAGCCAATGCATTACAATCAGTTATCTTCTTGATAGAGTCCAGGAGTACCTCTGTCACATTGGTAGGCCCAAATTCACTTAAAGAAGTATCATATGTCTGACCAACTGCCTTGATTACCTCATTGCTTCCAACATTGGTTACCAATTTTCTTGTATCAACCTTCGGTGGATCAGTCTAAGTTTGCATTTCTACTAGCAATGGTTTGGGTTTCTCAGTGATTACTGGTTTCTCTACCTCAATGTATACCTATGCCTCTAGTGGTTTCTCTGTGGGTTTCTCTGTGCCAGCATCTATATTACCAGTATTCATTCCACTGTCCAAGGGTTGCTCTGTTTGCTCTGTTTGTGTCTCAACCTCAACATTCTCTGTCGGTTTCTCAATAATATGTCCACTGTCAGCAATATCATTCTTTACCTCTATGTTATCCTTGTCCACAACAATGTTCACTTCCTGAGTATCAACATTCATGGTGAATAGAATTTCTGATTCAGGGTTAATGTCATCTTGTGTTATACCTATACTGTCAATAGCCGGTGTATCATTAGTATGTTAGGATTCCCAAAGATACTGAGGGGGGGTGAATTGGTATCTAACTGGTTATATAATTTTCTTAACTTAAAACATGTAAAGCATATCAATACTGTATACTGGTAAACAAAAAGTAATGCAATAAACAGAGATAACAACAACCACATGAAAAGCACACCATAACACAATCGATTAACGAGGAAACCCAGTGTGGGAAAAACCTCGGTGGGATTTGTGACCCACAATATTCGCTTACTGGCCAATAAGATAATATTACTGCTACAATAGGGGGCCTGCACATGCAGGAAGGCCAAGTGCCTAGAGCTCACTGCTCAATTACAAAATGGGAAGTCTCACTAACTTACAAAATGGATTATGCAAATCCAATGTTTTGTACTGCTTCAAAATAGCATCTACTATGCCAGATCCAGTACCGGTTTTAGCTCTGCTTCATACATAAACCCTTAACCTATAATTCACATTTTAGGTCTACCTTATTTCGCCTATATACTTCCTTACAAAATGTTCTATAATGATCTCATACATATATGAGTCATTTTAGAACTTGCCCAGTCGACTTACAATGATTTTACAATTAATTACAAAATATATTATAAACAAAATTCCTATCGGCCTGGGTGTCGGTATACTTCCTTTTATTGTCGGTGTTCTGTGTGCTGGTGTAGAATGTCGTTGCTGGTGCCGGTAAATTGTCTTGTCGGCATCATATGATTGCAAGGTTGCCATCAATGACAAAACCTTCAATCACCTACAATATCTCATTGGAGTGTGCATTTTCCAATAATCTCCCCCTTTGGCATTGATGGCAACACTCATGAGAAAAATCCAAAAAGTGTCATCCAAAAAGAATCTGCTAGAATTGTCTTACCAAAAATTGTGTACCAAAAAAATATGTGCTCCCCCTGAGCTGATGAGCCATTTGTTGATTATTTTTCTCATTACCACTACTCGCCCTTTGGCATCAATGACAAAGGTTGTCAAAGTGTCAATTGAGTGTGGTTTCCAGCTTCATCCTTGTAACCGGTTGGTTACAATTTGAAAAAGGTCTGCCAATACCAGATTCAGGCTCTTAGTGAACCGTTCACTATCCTTTAATGCGGCCTCTGTCCTCTGAATTATACCGGTGAGGTGTTGCATTTGATGTCCCGGTATTTTTTGTCCTTAAACTAGAGCCTCAGATATCTTTTTTCTCAAGGAGGCAAGGTAGTCCAATCTTTGACTAAGTTTCCATTTTAGATCTTTTGCCTTTCCTTTTATACTTTCCTTCTCTCTTTCCAATTTTAGAAGTTCCTCCTCAAAACCTATTGTTTTCTGCTCAAAAACTGATAATGGTTCAGATGAATTAATGAAGTTGTCAGCTAATTTATTTATTTCTTCCTGTACCTTGCTGATCTTCTTGTCTATATCTACTGTCAAGAAGTTTGTTTTGCATTTATCTCTATACAAAGTTTTAAACTCTTTTAGTGTATTACATAGTGCGGGTAAAAGAGTGTCAAATTGTCTCATGCACTTCTTTATTTCCTCTTCAAAGAATTTGTGTTTTTCCTTCTCTAGTTTCTCTTTGAATGCTTCCTAATTTATTTGTTCAACTGCCACAATGTTGTCAGTAATATACTTAGACAATGTGTCAAGTTGATTCAAAGAATCTTTATTATCCACATTACATTTGGATGCTATCATTTTCAAAATTGGGATTGTATCATCGATAGCTTTGTATGCTTGTGAGCTACACTCTTTTATTTTTTTGATAGAATCCAAAAGAACTTTTGTCACATTTGTTGGTTTGATTTCTGCAATGGAAGAACCAACAATCTGTATTTTGCCAGTGTAAGTAATTTCTTTGCTTGTAGTGACCTCTGGTAGGTCAGTTTGTGTTTGCATTTCTCTAAGAAAAGGTTTGGGTTGCTTAGCTGTTGCCAGTGGCACTTTCTCTGCATGAACCTGTTCCTGTGAGGGAGCCTGTTGCTCTGTCTATTTCTCAGTGTTGTCCATTGCCAGTTTTTCTTTTGTGCTACTTGTTGCCGGTGGCCTAGTTGCCACATCTATTTTCCTTGTTGATTCCTTATCTACCACAATATTGACTTTCTAAGTGTCAATGTTCACTGTATATAACACCTCAGAATCAGGATTTGTGTCCTCATGTGGTATGTCCATACTCTCACTAGCCGGTTGATTGTCAGTAGTAACTACCGGTGGAGTATCTAGAGGTGGTGGGGATAATTTGTCTGTTATTTTTTTATGCTGGGTGGTCCATCGACCTTTCCTTTTCCCTTATCCTTTTGATATACCTTGATGGGTTTAGGGCTTTGATACTCTTCCTGCTTTTCCTTCTCTACAAGGAATATGTCCCATGCATTAGTTGTTTCTTTTGTTACCTCATTCACTCTCCCTGCCATTAGTGCTATATGTCAGTGAGCAGTTGAAAATACTGACCTATTAGCCTTTGAGATCAATTTATCTATCTCATCAGGTGAGCTGATAGGATGTACAACAAGTAATTTTTCAATTTTTATTTTCTTATCAAGCTCAATAATACCTACTCTCCTAGATTCAAGTCTGTTGTAGAGGTCTATCGGTATTTCATCAACAACTTGCATCAAAAATTTCTTAAAAATATCTAAGTGTAATATTACACTATTCTCTACTTTATCTTTGTCATCATCTGATAATGTGTTATACATTTTGCTGATATTTTTCAATTTACCATCCTCAGTAATTTCATCTATTAATTTATCAATAGGAGCTATAGACTTCTTCTCAGGAGTCACCTTTTTCTTCTTTAGAGTTAATTTTTGTCACGAATCGTTTTATTTAATAATATGCAATTTAAAGATGTAATGTGATTTTGAAATTTAAAATAGATTAGATCATTCATAATCTAGTATGAGGAAATATAGTATGCTTTTTACTCCTGCAATTGATATGAAATTCGACATTTAATATTCTTTTGGGTTTGTCAATATTGATAAATTTTTGAGTGCAAGTAATGCAGGATGAGGCGAAGGAGGTCGAAGGAAAGAACATGAATTAGGTAGAATTGCTTTTAACTAAATGACTTTGATGGAAAAGGGAATCTCTCACACACCACATTAGGATTTATAATTTGCATCTTGAAAATATGGATGATTTAAATGACCTTATTTGAGTGTTTGTTCAAATTGAAATGATGAATTTGGAATGAGAAGTAGATTGATTTAAATGTTTATACACGTGCATTAATTGCATGATGTGAGTAGTGTTTGAATTAAATCTAAGTGGTGTGAGTAATTGTGAAATATTATGCTTTATTGTTAAAAGAGATAAAATGTATAAACGATTCAAAAAATGAATATTGACCCTAGGTTTAATGTTCTTTTTAGATATGTATAAATGTATGAAAATTGTACTTATGAGTTTACCTTTGTAAATTGAATAATAGTATAATATATATATGAAAAATTTATTCAATCATATACATATATCATTATCCAATTATCGTGAAATTTGACTTCGTCAAGAATTTTGTCTATACATACGTAATCATTTGAGATTAAAAATATATACGCATTATATATATGTGTGTGTGTATATGAATTCTAATAATAATTTGATTATGTACTTGTAAACATGTATGTAAATATTGTATATGTATTTTTGAAATTAAATTATGTAATGAAAATCCGATTTATATATTTTATTAAAAAAAAAGGGGGGGTTTATCAAAGAATTTATTAAACAAAGTTTAATGTTTAATATTAATGAAAAGTCATTTAATATATATATATATATATATATATATATATATATATATATATATATATATATATATATATATATATATATATATATATATATATATATATATATATATATATATATATATATATATATATAATATTAAACATATTAATAGTAAAAGGTGGCGGGTTAAGGTAGTCGACCGTTTGAGGCCGAAGGAAGAGCCACTTTGGTCGGTTTGTTAACAGACTCCCTCCACCCACGGTAGCCGTTGTCAAAGCAATTACGCAGGCCAGAGCACGATGGAGACTTAAACACTCCCACGACCCCTTTGTGGGTGACTTGGCATGCAATGTGACTCTTCGGTGGATAAGCTAAGAAGTCGACAGATTCCATGTTCGACTGATGTAGAAATCAAGCTCCAACTGAAATGGTTGGAGGTTTTTAACAATAAAAGACTCAAGCTTGCCACAAAATGAGGGTGGTATTTAATTCATAGAATTGCATGGAGATTATAGTTACAACCACATGACAATAGAAATAATGGAACAGTAAATAAGACCCAAAGGATAGCAGCAAACATAGCTAATGATTAGAATAAATAGACGTATAAACACACACATTGGGCATTCTTTTTCACATGAGATTAGAAGAGTGATAATTTCTTGAAGGGAAGGTTAGAATAGTTGGATATAGAGGAGAAGAATAGTTGGATAGAGATAAGAATAGTTGGAGAGAGAGAGAGACTTACGATCAAGGCGTGGAATCATTTGACGAAGAATGACAAGGTCAAAATCTTACAATCCACTCTAAGTTTCCAAGAGGTTAGAATCCTTTGTTTATGTTTTATTTTATTTGTTATATTTGGTATAAAATGTGTAGAAATGGAAGTTTAGATAATAGGTATGTTCGTCCAAATGGGTAGCAATTATTATTATCTTATTTAAAATGCTTTGTAAACCATTGTGGAATAGAAGAAAAGAATTTGGAGAAAAGATGTTGTTAATATCGTATTTTGCATAAAAAAAATTAGTTCTAATTCTATTTTAAGAATGTGTTTGCGTACTTTAGGTTATATATGAGATTAATTTCATACATGTATAACACCTTCTTTTGTATGTACTTTATTTTAGACGAAAGATTGATTTTAAGATTATTGCTTATAAAAGTTTATCGTTTTCCAAAATATGAAAGATTGTCTTCGATAGATATATTAGACAAGTAACGATTAGTAAGCAAAAATGATATCTCTATTTTTGTTTTAAAAGAAAGATTGTATTCTCAATAGAATTTGTGTTTGAGGGAATCAAGCTAGGGTTAATCTTGAGTTAGAAAATTTACCTTTTGGGACGGGTGCCGAATGTGGATGTTTTAGGGAGAATAGTTGATTTTTCCAACTATTATTTTGTTGTGCATGGCATATACTCGGCCGAGTTATTGTTTGAATTATCCGTAGAAAAAGATGGAAATTCCTTATTTATACTCTCTACCACATCCTAGTATGATAGCAAATGCTTGTTTCTTAGAATGAAGTAGGAAAAATGAAAATGCATATATTATCTAGGCACACACCAGATTCCCTCTTGCTTTCAAATTCTTTGGTTAAACCAATTCGTGCAGGGTCGGGTATTCTTGATTGATCAAGAATTCTGGGGAAGCGTAAGCTTCAAGGTTGGGCAGAAAAAGCACCTGATTCTTGTTCTCGTTTGCATTCAAAAGACAGAAGGAAGCGACTCAAACTAAAGATCGACAGATGCATCTTCTTGTATATTCTTAAGGCAATTTGGAAGCCTAAGTAGGAAATAAGAACTTCTTAGTATTGGATATTGTATTATTCATGTGCATTATTATGATATAATCGATGTTTGCTTATATCTTGTATAAAATATGCTTAGAGATTGAAATTTTAAGTTTATTTATGAATAAAGAGTAGTTTAGGGTTAGATCCTAGATTGACGTCTTTACAATTTCTTTGCTGGGGGCCTTACTACCTGTTGTTTCTGTCTTGTTTTTCTAGGAGAAGGTGAAGATACCGGCGAAGATTTTCTTTTTCTCACAACTCTTTTGAATGCAGCTGGTATGTCACTTTCTGAAGAAGTTCCAACCGGTGAAAGGTGAGTTTCCGGTTGAAGTGCTTCTAACTCATCTTCAATAATACCAGTTCATTTAAGTACATCTTCCTTAATAGCTTTTGCTTGCCTGGATCCTTTTCTAACTGTTGCCTCAACCTTTTTAACATTTTTCTTGGATTGAATTTGTTTTTCAATAGTCTCAGCACTACCAAATACCTCTTCTTTAGGTTCCTTAGGTGCTTCTAGGAGGGCTTTTGCATATATTTATATTATGTGGTCATCAGTTTCATACCCCATTTTGATAACCTAGATGGTTCTTGGGATAACTGCCTCCATCCAAATTTCATCCTTCTTTATTACTAAACAAATTTCATCCTTATACTTGTCCACAATTGCTTGTGACAATCTAACTCTGGTCTTCATTCGAGCCTTCAATGCCTGAAAATACTCATTTATGTTCTTTTCTCTGTTCTCTCCCATGTTGTTCAGTAAATCTAACAACTGTTTGCCTACTGGTATATCAAAACCAAAATTTCTAATACTAATACCGGGTACTTGTTTGGTTATGTGCAACATTAGACAAACAAGTAGATTTCCAAATCTGAATGTTCCCTTTTTTTCTTTCTTTATCTTTCCCAAATTGTCAATTAGTTCATCTTTAATCCATTCGCACACATCTATTCTTGCATTATCATTAATCATATCATAGGAACTTTTAATGCATAGGCTAGAGATTGAGTTTAACCTATTTGCATGTGTAGTTTTGTAGCCTAAGATCATACTGATGAATTTGACATTGATATCCGTTACATCATTTACCCTTAAAGATCTCTTATCAGATGTTGCACCGGTTAGGTTTATCACTAGGTCATTTGAGACCTTTGTTTTATTAGGTTTGTTACCGGTGGAAGGTAACCCTGTCACAACCTTTACTGCTTCTTTTGTGATTTTGTGAACTGAGTCCAACCAGAAGAATTCACCATGTACCCTGCTTAGTACTATCCTTATAACATCCTTGGTAAAATCCAAGATACTGAGAATTTTAGTGAAACCTAGGGTTTCAACTATCTTGTTTTCGGGGTTGATATTTTCAAATTCATCACAAATTACAGATTTACACATATTCTTAATTTCCCTTAGGAATTTTAGAAAATGCACCAATGTTATCATCTTTCTTGGTAATTTCAGGAACTAACTGGAATACGGGTCTAGGGCGTTTAATAACTTTGACAACATTAGGGTTTGCAATGAATTCAGGAGTAGACGAAGAAGCCATGGTTATAAATACCTTTATCTGCCTTAAGGAATGATTGCTTGATGAATTGATTCACTTCTTTGCTTGGAATGCCTTCGCTCGGGAAATTTTGCGCTCTCGAAGATTTGAATGCTCGATGAAATGAAAATGGAGCCAAAACACTTGTTTTATAATGTTAGTTTCACCAACCACCACATTTAATGCTTGCTGGTTAAGTAATGACTTAACTTATCTGCCGGTATAGAAGTAATTTCAACTTCTCACCATCAACCGAGGGAATGATAGCATGTTTCACATTTGGTTGCTAAACCCTCAAAGGAATTTTCTTCAGTTAGATGAAGAGTCTCCTATCGGTGGAGTGTTACTCTATTCTTCCTGTGGAGTGTTACTCTGTTCTACCGGTGGAGGAGTATTCCTATCAACATTTAGATCTAACTTTCTGATCCATTGTTTTGAGAATTCTTGCTTTACCTCTTCAACCTTTTCTTTACCTTTCAAACTAGCACCATTGTTACTTGCCAGTGATGCCTTACTTCTGCAGTATTTTGTAATATGTCCAATCTTGTTGCAAGCATAACATGTCACATTGTTTTTCTGAATAGCTTTCCCATATCCTATGCCGGTTTGTGTTCTACACTAATTAGATAAGTGTCCAAATCTTCCACAAACATAACATCTTACATTCATTCTACAATTTTCTGAATTATGACCAACTTTGTTGCATTTAGAACATTGACCGGTGGGTGTATTGGTGTTCTGATAATTTCTAGATCTACATTGATTTGCTCTATGACCATACTTGTTACAGTTAAAGAATTTGCCATTAAATTTATAAGCAGTAGGTTGTCTTACCGGTTTGCTATGATCATGTGTGTTTGCAGTACTAGAGCTTTCACTAGCTTCAAAGCCAAGGCCATTAGTGTCACCATTTGGTTTCTGATTCTTCAGCATGTCACCAAGTTCTTTTGAGCTTTTTTTGAATTTCTCCTTGTGCTGATTTGTAGTAGTGAGTTCTCTTTCCAAGATTTCTTTCTGTCTCATAAGTTCATTTGAGTCATTTTGTGTGTGCATCAGATCTATCTTCAACATATCATTTTCATAACTAAGTCTTGTGTTTTCATTTGTAGCATCATTCAGTCTTCTAGTCAGATCTTCTTCATTTTTCTTCCTATCTTCAATTTCTTTACAAAATCTCATAGACATATCCTGCATCTCATTCTTTGTTGTCATATTTTCTTGTTTTAGTTTATTCATCAGATCACTAAGAGTTTCCTTTTCATCATTCTCATTTTGCATCTTTTCACAAAGTTTTCTTCTCTTGTTTCTTGCAATGGTAAGATTTTCTTGAAGTGCTTGAATAATATCCTGTGCAGCCTTTAGATCATCTTCAAGTTTGATATTTTTCAACTTTTTTGTATCATAGTCTGAGAGAGCCGCTTCTAATTGTTTCATCAAGTTTTCCATCTCTACCGGTGTCAAGATTTTCCTCAAGCTGTTAAGCTTCTGAAAATAGAGGACCTGGCTCTGATACCAATTGTTAGGATTCCCAAAGATACTGAGAGGGGGGGGTGAATCAGTATCTAACCGGTTATATAATTTTCTTAACTTAAAACATGTAAAGCATATCAATATTGTATACTGGTAAACAAAAAGTAATGCAATAAATAGAGATAATAGCAACCACATGAAAAGCACACCATAACACAGTAGATTAATGAGGAAACCCGATGTGGGAAAAACCTCGGTGGGATTTGTGACCCACGATATTCGCTTACTGGCCAATAAGAGAATATTACTGCTACAATAGGGGCCTGCACATGCAGGAAGGCCAAGTGCCTAGAACTCACTGCTCAATTACAAAATGGGAAGTCTCATTGACTTACAAAATGGATTATGCAAATCCAATGTTTTGTACTGCTTCAAAATAGCATCTACTATGCCAGATCCAGTACCGGTTTTAGCTCTGCTTCATACATAAACCCTTAACCTATAATTCACATTTTAGGTCTGCCTTATTTCGCCTATATACTTCCTTACAAAATGTTCTATAATTATCTCATACATATACGAGTCATTTTACAACTTGCCAAGTAGGCTTACAATGATTTTACAATTAATTACAAAATATATTATAAACAAAATTCCTATCAGCCTGGGTGTCGGTATACTTCCTTTTACTGTCGGTGTTCTGTGTGCCGGTGTAGAGTCTATCATTGCTGGTGCTGGTAAATTATCTTGTCGGTATCATATGATTGCAAGGTTGCCATTAATGACAAAACCTTCATTCACCTACAATATCTCATTGGAGTGTGCATTTGCCAACACAGTATGTACCGGTGCAGTATCCAAGGGTGGTGGTAAGTTGTCAGTTATTTTGATGTTTGGTATTCCACCAACTTTACCTTTCCCTTTGTCCTTATCTTTTTGATATACCTTAAATTTTTTTGTCGACCTGTTTAATTCATCTTGCTTTTGTTTTTCTACAAAAAAGATATCCCATTTATTAGTCGTTTCTTCTGCAATTTCATTAACTCTACCAACCATCAAGCTCACTCGCCGGTGACCACTAGCAAAAATTGATCTGTTGGCCTCACAAATTAAGTCATCAATTTCCTCTTTAGAGTTAACTGGATGTACAGCTAGAAGTTTTTCAATTTTAAGTTTCTTGTCTAACTCCATTACTGCAATCCTCTTTGCATCTAACCTTCTATACAGATCATTTGGTAAATCATCTACAACTTCAATTAACACTTTCTTGTATATGTCCAGATGTAGAATTATATTGTTTTTAATACTTTCCTTTTCTGAATCTATGAATGTGTTGTACAATTTGCTCACATTTGCCAAGTTACCGTCATCAGTGATTTCACATAAATTATCTAGTGGTGGTATAATTTGTTTTTGTTTCTTCTTGGGTGTAAGTTTATTTGTCAGTTGCCTTACTGCTTGTTGTTTCTTTCTCAAGGTTCTTGTTTTCTTGGGTGGAGGAGAGGGTACTGGTGAGGATTTTCTCTTCCTATCAACTCTCTTGAATTCAACGGGTATCTCACTGTTAGATGATGTGCCTACTGGTGAAATGTGTGCCTACGGTTGCAGTCCTTCTAGTTCACTCCTTTATACTAGTAAGGTTCATAACATTTTCTTTTATTTGCTTTACATGTTTAGAAGCATCTCTTATATACTTTTCTCTTCTCTTCCTTTGTTTCATTGTTTGTGTAGACGTATAAAAATGACCATAGTCCTAAATGAATATTTTATGTTCATTTCTCTATTTAATTAAATTATCCACATTCCTCTATTTTATTAAGTAAATTACAAAATTTATTTAAATAAAATTCACTATACCCATTTAATGAATAAATCATTTTATTCAATTAAATCCCCCCTATCTACTTTTAATTAAATTCAAATTTAATTAAATAGTTATCCTAAATTGAATAAATCTAATTTATTTAATTTCCCCAAATTGCAACCAAATTGAATTAAATTAACTTTATTTCAATTAAATTCTATTATCCCTCCATCCACTTGCAAAATCCTACATCTCCCACTTGCCTTCCTAAACCCCTTTCTAATCCCTTCTAGAGTCTTCTAATCGCTTCTAATTAGCCTAACCCATCTTCTAAACTTTGTCACATCCCTAAGCAAAGGGGAGGTCACTTCTCAAAACCTCAAAGTCTTTGATAACCATTAAAGGCTTCAAGTCTTCAACCACTTAATTCCCCAAAGTCTTCAATAACCATTAATGGTTAACTCAAACCCTCTTACATGGTTAAAGAATTTATTTTAACTCAACCTTCATCCAACCCAAGGGTCTCATCAAGCTTTTAATGCTTTGACCATGATTATCTCTTAATCATTTGCACAAAGGTTTATCCTTGGATTAACTTTTAATCCATTGGGTAAGCCTAACTTAAGCTTAACCCTTATCTCTGGATAACCATAAGGTCTTCTTAGGCATTTAATGCCTCCAACCCCTTCTCTCAACCCAACCCTATGTTGACACTTGTCACCATTTCATTGGTGCCAATTACAAACATGGATCCCCAACTTTCAAACTCAACCCTTGATTAAACCATTTAATCCTGACCATCCATTGCCCTATTTTTGCTATAAATAGAGCTCTCATTCCTCCATTTTGATCATCCTCCAAATTTGTAGTATCACACTTATGCTCAAATACATTCAAGCTTTCATATCTCATTTTATGCTCATCATTTTAGCCTCTCTTTTAACTAGGAATTAGTCTAAATATGTATATTTAGAATACTTTCTTTATCATTTAGCTCAATCATAGATTAAATATATCATGTTAGGATAGTATTTATACTAACCTTGTCATCTTACAGTTAGTTTATTGCATTTCTAGAATTAGGCATAGCTTAGGATACATTTCATTCTAAAATCTATCAAAGCATCCCTCGTTCTTGCATTTGCCATCCCTAAACCATTTTGCTCAGTGATCCGAGAGCAAAAACATTGGTTTGAGGAACATTGTGAGATAAAGAACCATAAGACCCACCTTGGGAAGCTAAGTAATACTTCGTTACTCCATAACTTGCACCAAGAAGTCCTGTGTGTGTGTGGACAAGTCTTTTAGAATATTTTCACATATTGAGTTCTACCGTCCCACTTTTCCCGCATACATTTCTTGCGCCCACCATGGGGCTCAACCCCATATATCAAATCAGTTTTTGAAATTAACTACTTTTGCAGGCACGCGACAAAAATGAATTAGCGCGTTCAGTTCACTGTTTAGCGCATACAGTAAATAGCATAGCGCATCTGGCCCACTGTTCAGCGTGTGGAGTTCTCATCTAGCGCGTGAAGTCTATACATTAGTGCATAAAATCACCCATTTCCTGTAGGTTTTGGCGCGGGAGAAAAACAGAGCAGCGCTTTCGACGCACAGAGTAGCGCATCCAGAAAATAGTGTAGCGCATTGAGACATTATTTTAGCGCATCTAGGTTATATTGTAGTGCGTACAGTCCTTTCTGTAGCGCGTCACAGATAGAAGGCAAAAATTAAAATTGTAACCGAGTTTAAAGTTAGACTTGTTGAAGTCCACAAAATCTTATATTTTTCTAACTACTGTGGTGGGTATTTTATAGGATTTCTGACATCTTATTGCAGGGAGGAGCTTAGTGTTATTTTTAGAATTGTAAATTGTTTAAATTTTACTAGCTTGTTCAAGTTAGTTAGAATTTAAAGTCTTTTTAATTCTTGTTAAATAAAATTGAACTCACCTTATTTGGGCTATAAAAAGAACCACAAAAACAATCTTTTCTTGCTTTTCTTAGGAAGACAAAATTTTTATTTTGTGCTTTAAAAAGAACAAGTAAATTTTTCATTTTTGCAAACAAAGGTGTTTAAAAAGAACTTCACCATCTTTTGGTGCATCAAAGGATTCACTTCAAATTTTTGCAAAGTAAAAGAATCACACATGTCCAAAGTCATTTGCAACTAAAGAGGGAAGATCTTCCCCTTTTGATCGATGTCTTTTGTTGACAAAACATCGAATTTACTTTGTTGACCAATTCTTTTTCATAGATCAGAAAATCATTGCCTTAAAAGGATAAAATAAACACCATGTTTTCGTGGAGCAACATCTCCATATAGATTTTTAGCAAATCATTGAATTGAAAGATAAAAAAAACAAACTTGATTGCTTTGTCTTGAAAGTGGAAGGAATATGCTCTCCCCTTAACTGGGTGATCAAAAATCCAGACCACTCTTACAGCTTTCTGTATTTCAAGCATTTACATCCTTTAGCAGGCCTTCCTTCCCGAGGAGTTGGAATCAACTCTTAAAGCCGTTTATGGCCGGTGTGAAGGGAACGACCTAAGTGGGGAACGACTTTGATGCCAAGAATTCCAACCCACTAGAATCAAATGTGGAAAGTGACGAAAGTCCTTTTCAACGGTTGCGCGCAGTGATTAGCCTTCCCCCAATATCCTCGTGATGCGTAAAGCCTTTGTTTTAAAGGTTGGGAAGCCTCCTGAGGGAGTTTATCACTGACGGCCGAACGGAAAGCTCGATTAAGAACCATAGAAATAGAAGCTTTGAACCGAGTCAGTAACCAGACATTTATAACATCATAGTGCAAGGGTGGGGAAGAATCCGCCCCCAAGATTACTCACCATATATCTCCCAAGATATCTACTCAACTATGAAGCGATTCACTTTGGGTTAATTTCTGACAAAAGGCAAAAAAACGAGCGCCCTCTAGGGGTTGACACGGTTGTTTGAGCTGATGAAGTATCAAGACTAATGGGCTATGATGTTATTTATGACCCTTGACTAAAGAGTCTTTCTGAAGTGTCTTATTTGTATCCAAACCTGTTAAAACATTGGAGATTTGAACACATTCTCGCAGAACATACACTTTATGTTAGATTAGGCAAAATGGTTATACTTTTTGTGCCGTGCTTGCATTTATTACTTCAGAAAATCATCCATCAAACTTGAAAATTTCACAACAAAAATTCAAAATTCACAAAAAACCCAACCAAAAGAAAAATCAGGGCAGTTTAACGCATAAGAGCAACATCTTAGCGCATAAGGTACTTGTGTTAGCGCATCCAACCATCAAGTTAGCGCGTCAAGTCCAAAACAGTAGCGTTTCATCCCAAGTTAAAACAGTGTCACAACATTTAACGCATCACAGAAACAGTCTAGCGTGTGGAAGCAACAACTTAGTTCGTGGAAACCAAACATTAGCGCATAACGTTAAATAGTTAGCGTGTTATAGGCCCAGGCTAGTGCATAGATTTTTCAGACAGATAGAAAACAATTTTGAATAGTCAAAACTTTAGCGCGTGTCTGGGGGTAGCCTAGCATGTGTGGTTATCATTTTAGCGCGTAGAGTCATTTCAGTAGCGCATGTAGTCTCTATTCTAGCGCATGATCCAAAAACATAAAAACAGAGGGCAAAACTAGGAGAAATTTTAAAATTTTTAAAAACATTTTTAGAAGCCTTTTTCCATCAACATCATTTTTCATCAAAACAGAGTGACAAAACAAACCGTTAAAACTATTTCTTGAGCTAAATTTGTGTCAAAATAAACGTTGTCAAAATCCTAAACGAATCGCACGATAAAACATGTCTCTCTTATCATAATCCGGAAACCTCATCATCAGTATCAACATAATCCTTTACCATCTTACGGATTTTTATCTCAAAGCACTTGTTTAAAATTTTTAAATTGTCAAATCAAGTTTCCATATCGGAAGGCTTTTATCCATATCATTTGACACGCTTTGTCGTGAAGGGGCATCTAAACCTTCACTTTGATAGAGTAAGATTTGAAATTTTCAAAAACAAGATCAACTGAATCCAAACAAATCAAAGGAAACCATTGATCACTCATGCATGATTAATCCCCATATTATGAGAAGAAAGAACCTTTATCGTAAGATCACGTTGAAGAAACAACAACCTAGTTTTTCCAAATTCATCAAGAGAAATAAGTTTTTATACATCAATCGTCAACTCTTCAAATCTCATCGGGTATTCCTTCATCACGTCAAACGGTATATCCAAAACAAATCCAACGAATTTGACAAAGAACCCTTGAAAACAAGAGCCTACTGTCAAAAGTTTGCTTTTAATCAAATCATAAACTGCGGAGGAAAGATCAATCCAACATTCTTGCCCGAAGAGTGCATCACTTATAACACATCTCGACCAGAACCACCAACCCCCGAGCAACTCATCGAAGAGGATTTTGTCCTCTTTGTCACTGAAAGTTTCTACTAAAATGCCTGTTACTCGCTCTCAAAAAAACCAACAAAGCGAGACACACGCAGAGTCTAGTATGAATCGAAGGTTGTCAAATCCTTTTGAAGTTCCACACTTGGAAGAGACTGAAATTTCTGAAGCACTTCTTCAGGAATGTTAGGAAAACCCTTCATTCCAAAAACTTGTAGAAAGGCTTATGGAAAATGACAAAGAAAAGTATCTGCTCATGCTCACAAGTAAAGGCGTTAAACTTCCTGAAGATTTAGACACAAACATCTTTCAAACCGAATCTTGATAATATGCATATCAAGAACAACAAAGAGAAGAAGAAACTCACATACCTGAGCAACATATTCTAGAACAACGTATACTAGAAGTGCGTATACCTGAACTCGAAACTCCAAAACAAAATATACCGTTTACCACACCTTTTTAGCTAAGAACAAATATGAGGGAATAACTTTTCCCTCGGCAAGATAATGCGCCTTTGGTTGCTCTTACTCAACAAATGCAAATGTTACAAAGGCAAATACAGGATATGCAACAAGGGACAACAGTGTGGTACTCTTTAAACGAAATCTGTCCTTATCCATTTGACAGAAGATTGAACATGGTGCCTTTTCCTCCAAACTCAGATGTTCCCAAATTTGACAAATATGATGGAAAAAGTGATCCCCGAGATCATGTTCAAGAATTTTGCACAATGAGTCTTGAGTTTGCTCATGATGACACCTATTTGATGAGGTTATTCCCAAGAAGCCTGGGAGGACAAACAATGGAATGGTTATCCAAAATTACACCACCTATCAGATCATTTGATGAATTAGTTAACAAATTCATAACCCAATATTCCTATAACATCCAACACGCCATAACCATGCTAGATGTCTGTAATACCAAACAAAAGAACAATGAAACATTCATGATGTTCCTTCAATGCTGGCGACGTATTGTATCACGATATCTTTGAGATATTCCCGAAAAGGAGAAAATGGAAATCTTCATCGATAACTTGAATGGTGAAATGAGTTACAGACTAAAACTTCAATGCATACCATCTTTCGCTAAATTGATTGAAAATGGCATTCAAGTAGAGGAAGCATGTGTTAAAAAGGGAACACTCAGATTCTACAAGGAAGGAACAAACTCATCAAACTATAATAATTAGAACAACACCAACCTTGACAAATCTCGATTTTGGACTCGCAACAAAAACGAAGGCAACAATGACTCATATGATCCCAAATTTAAGCAACCAGTGCTTGCATTATCCGGAAATCTTCAAAATACGAAAAATCCTAAAAATGCTAATCCAAATGCTACCACATATGCACCAAACACCGATCAAGGACAACTCAACACAAACAACACCAATGATACTCAAAGCAAAAACATAAATCCAGGACCTAACAACAATTCACGCAACACGAATAATTTCCAAAAGCGTATCTTCACACCACTAGGGCAATCATTAGAATCAACATTCAGAGAACTTTTGACAAACAAGATTCTTTCTTTGCCTCCAATCAGCAACTATGAACCCCAAATCAAACCACCTTGGTGGAATGATTCACACTATTGCGATTTCCATCGTAACAAGGGTCATCGAATGAACGATTGCATGAGATTGAAACACATGGTGCAAGATATGATTGATCGAGGTGACTTAATGGTAGATGGTCTCAAAACAAATGGTGATCACAGAGCCTTTAAAAATCCTCTCCCAAATTACAACAAAGATGGAGCTTCAACCTCAGATGATACACGCGAAGCTTGTATCAACCATATCTACAACAACACCATAAACCACATCTCAGCTAAAGATCATCAAGTATATGTCATCACCATTTGAGATCGGCGTGATCATGAATCTGTCAATGTAACAACCCGAACTCAGAAATATGTCTTGAAAGGACATACTGCACCTACAACTATCACACCAAAAATCTAATATGACTTGGTTAGCCAACTACGCAAAACTCCAGCTCAGATATCTATACTAGAATTATTGAAACTATCACCAAAGCACAAAGACATATTGGAACAAGCACTATTGGAAACCAATGTACCTCAAAATCTGGATACAGACAGATTTCAAGCCATGGTTGCCCATATGACAGGACCTCATAACCTCACTTTCTCAGAGCATGACAATGTTTCCTTGAGTCATCCACATAATACTCCTCTCCATATTGAAGTCATTGTTTGCAAACACCGAGTAAAAAGAGTCTTAATAGATGGAGGAGCTGGACTCAATATATGTACTTTAAAGCTTATCCGTGCATTAGGCTTCTCAGAAGAGTCTATTAATCCCTGCAAGAAGATTACCATAAAATCATATGATGATGAGGAAAGGTCCTCTAAAAGAATTGTGATATTACCTATTCAAGTGGGACCAGTGCAAAAAGATACTATATGTCAAGTCTTAGACATAGATCTCACCTACAATATTTTGTTAGGACGACCCTGGATACATGAAATGCAAGAAGTACCTTCTACGTATCACCAGTGTGTCAAATTTCTTTATGATGGACAAGAAATCTCCATATCAGTTGATCATAATCCATTTCAACATTTCAACGCAATGGGGGCAGCCCAAGACAGTTTGGTTCCTCATAATAGAGAAAAGCAGCGATCTTTGACATCAGATCTACAAACAACAAAGCCCAACTCATTATTTGGAGACTTCAAGCAGAAAATGCAAATCAAAGACCAAGGCATGGAAGAATACTCTTTGGAGCCTTTATGTTTGGCCAAATTACCAACATCACCTAGATCTCATGGATTGCCTACTACATCAACACATCTGGCCACTCAGCCCATCACCAAATTTGATGGTACCTTCATCCAATTGGGTACTTTAGCACATGAATCAGAAGACAAGGATGTTCTTAGCTGGTTATACAAAGATGAGGAAGTAGATAATAGAGTAGCCGCTCTGGACGTTGTTCTACCAACACACCTGTATGGAAAATGATACTTAATCATGCAGCAAATGGGATATGACGGTAAAGGACCTATTGGGAAATGCAAAGGAGTCACTGAATTGATAGATCTTCCTTCACAACCTAGTAGAAACAAAGCAGGATTGGGTTCTAAGCTCTCTTTCCTATTGGAAAAGCCGCCCATCATAACTACAAAACCTCAATGGAAAGTAAAGAAGAAGTACAAAGAAGAATCCTGGTAGGAAGCACTCTTTGAATCAGCAGAAACATTCCACAAGGCACAAGAACATCAAGATCAAAAGTTGCATCAGGGAAAGCTTCTGCATGATAAAAAGGCCATATCTGTAGCCGTAGCTCATATTCCAACACCAATATCTCAAGAACAAATCATATCATCTCCAGATACCGTTATTCCTCCCCGAGGAAGCATAGTCTATGAACAAATACAGAAAGTAGAAGACGGATCTGACACAGAATCAACAAAAATATCAAAATGGTATCCATCATCAAAAATTTGTTTTCACCATACAACATACCTGTTTACAACACTGATAGAATCTGGGATGAGGCCTCTGAGACAGATTCCAATGAATATGAATGGGGTACCTGCTCCAATGCTACTACAGATATCCCTGATGATACTGATTCCATATCCCTTTCTCAAGAAGAACATAACACAGAAGATAAACCTCTTGAATTTGGGCCACAAAATATCTATGACGCCAAGGAAAGCGAATAGAAACATTATGAACAAGTCTATGCGGAAGATAATACCATCGAAGACCTCGATGAAATCCTGGACTTATTTAAAACCAAGAACAATCATGATGAAAACTCTGTCCTAACACTTACAGTAGCAGAGCTTGATCCACCCAATGATTCCTTACCGCTTGTCTTTCCTGACCTCATCGACTGGGATGAACCTAAAACCCATGATATACCAATTTTCCCAGATGATGAATCTATTATCCATTACCTATGTACCATAAATCCAGAAACAGGCTCTACCAGTGAACAAAATAATGATGTTTGTCAATCAGGGAGTGCCAAGTCTTTCAGTTGCAAAAATGAACCAAATAAAGGATCTGATGCTGAAAACCAGTCAATGGCACCTCTAGATCACAGAAAAGTAAAAATAAAGGACACATCTGAGGGTGAAAACCTTTTTAAGGCACCTGATGATGGGAGACTTGACACTCTTCCTGAACACTTTCATGAGCGATCACCCATATTGATTGAGCCCACTCAATCAATCAACATTGGTACCACGGAAGCAGCTAGAAACATACACCTTGCAGAATCTCTGATAGAGGAAGAAAGATCAGCATTTATCATTTTCTTTAAAGAACAACAAATTAACTTTGCTTGGTCATATGTTGATATGCCCGGAGTAGATCCGCACTTAATCGTGCATCACTTGTCCATTTCTACAGGACTTAAATCAGTCAAGCAAAAGCTATGAAAGATGAATCCGCAAGTGGCACTCATGGTCAAAACTGAACTCAAGAAACTATTAGATGTCGGATTCATTCGACCCATTGACTAAGAAGAATGGATTTCCAACATCGTTCCAGTCTCAAAACTAGATGGTAGTATCAGAATGTGCACTGACTTCAGAGACGTCAACAAAGCTTGTCCAAAAGATGACTTTCCTCTGCCTAGTATTGATATAATTGTAGATCTCACAGCAGGCCATGCAATGCTCTCACTAATGGACGGTTTCTCAGGCTATAATCAAATCAAAATAGCCCCAGAAGATCAAGATAAAACCGCGTTCACCTGTCCTTGGGGAACGTACTGTTGGAATGTTATGCCTTTTGGCTTAAAGAATGCAGGGGCCACTTATCAAAGAGAAATGACAACAATATTCCATGACATGATGCACACATTTATGGAAGACTATGTGGATGATTTACTAGCTAAATCCTTCACCAGAGCCGAACATCTCGGCATCCTAACAAAGATCTTTAATCGATTGGAGAAATTCCAAGTCAGGCTCAACCCTAAGAAGTGTGTCTTCAGGGTTACATCAGGCAAGTTACTAGGCTACATAGTCTCAGCTAAAGGTATTGAAGTAGATCCAGCAAAGGTACAAGCCATTATGGACATGCCACCACCAAAGAATATCAGTCAACTCGGATCTCTATAGGGATGACTTCAATCAATCAGGCGATTCATCTCTCAACTAGCAGATAAAAGTCTACCATTTAACCATTTGCTACACAAAAATGTACCATTCAGATGGGAGACCAAGTGTGCAGAATATTTTTACCAAATCAAACAGTACCTGATGAATCCACCAGTTCTGGTACCACCAGTCATAGGAAAACCATTTATCCTATATAACTCAACAACAGATATATCGCTGGGGGCACTATTGGCACAAGAAGATCAACAAGGAAAGGAACGAGCCATATATTACATCAGTAGGACATTGAATGGATATGAACTCAACTATACATCATTGAAAAGGCTTGCCTAATAGTGGTCTTCGCATCTCAGAAGTTCCGACATTATATGCTAGCACACACCATTAAGCTATTTGCAAAAATTGATCCTCTCAAATATCTACTCAGTAAAGCAGCTCTTACAGGCTGATTAGCTAAATGGGTCATGATTCTCAGTGAATTTGACATCCAATACATAGAAAGACAAGCCATCAAAGGACAAACAATTGCAGATCAGTTGGCTGAAGCACCGCTACCAAGCAAACACACCATGGAGATTGAATTTTCAGACAGGGACGTTCTTGCTCTTTCTACCAAACAATGGACCCTATACTTTGATGGATCCTATATACAATATGGTTTAGGTGCTGGCATTCTGTTCATCACTCCTGCAGGACACACTCTACCAAGATCATATAGGCTTATGTTTCCTTGCACAAGTAATGTGGCTAAATATGAGGCATTGGTTATAGGTATCAAAATGGTCGTAGAATGGAAAATCACAGAGTTAAAAGTCTATGGAGACTCGCAATTGGTCATCCATCAAATCAACAACAACTATCAGATAAAGGATGACAAGCTACTACCCTACAAGCGAATGGTGGATGACTTCAAACAGTATTTTGTGCACATCACCTTCGAACAAATACCAAGGTTAAACAAAAAAGAAGCCGATGCAATGGATACTATCGCTTCACTACTACAAATTCCAGAGCAACAGAGTCGTTACGAGTTCCTGGTAGAGCAACTGTTCTCCCCCGCTTATGACCACTCTGAATCCCATGTTATCTATGCCTTGACTGGTTCAGATTCTCCATTATATGGACCAATATACGACTACCTTAAGCACAATATCTTACCAATTGACCAAACCCTTAACCAAAAACGTAACTTTATCTGACAAGCTGCCCGATACACCCTTACCGCTGATACTTTGTATCGTCGAGGTCTGGATGGTACTCTTCTTCGTTGCCTTGATCGTAATGATTCCGATTCTACTTTACACGAGCTTCATGAAGGTATTTGTGGCACACATTCAAGTGGTACTACTCTTGCTAAAAAGCTTCTACGGATGGGATACTACTAGCCTACAATGGAGAAAGACTCATATCACTTCGCCAAGAAATATCCTAAATGCCAGATCCATGGCAATCTGATACATGCACCAGCATAGGAACTGCAGCCATTTACAACATCCTAGCCCTTTTGTCAGTGGGGACTAGACTTAGTTGGCAAAATTCATCCTTCATCTTCAAATGGACACAAGTTCATTATAACTGCAATAGAGTGCTTTACCAAATGGATATAAGCAGTTCCCATGACCACAGTGACTGGGAAACAAATTGCCTCTTTTATCCTAAATTATCTGATCTGCAAATATGGTATTCCAAGTTCAATCATCACAGATAATGGATGACCTTTCAAAAACCAAGATGTCCAAGAACTATGTGCAAAATTCAAAATCCAACATAGGTTCTCTACACCATACTACCCACAGGGAAATGGTCAAGCGGAAGCATCTAACACTATACTAAAAATCCTCAAGAAAATAGTGAATGATGCAGGCAAAGATTGGCACGTACAACTCAATCCAGCACTTTGGGCATATAGAACCAGCATCCGCACACCTACGGGAGCAACACCATACTCATTGGTATATGGATCAGAAGCCATTTTACCCCTAGAAGTAGAAATCTCATCTCTTAGAGTCTCTTTGAAAGGCTTAATCCCAGATGATGAGTATCGAGTTAACCGACTGCAAGAACTCGAACTATTAGATGAAAGATGCCAACATGCTTACACTCATCTCAAAGCATATCAGCAATGCATGTGCAGAAGCTACAATCACAAGGTCATTCCCAGAAACTTCAAAGTTGGTGACCTAGTCCTCAAAGAAAATCCAAGAAATCAGCAAGATCGAGAGAAGAAAGGGAAATTTGAACCTAACTGGTTAGGCCCCTATGTCATCATATCAGTCTATGGATCAGGTGCTTATCAGCTTACAACTTCAGAAGGAGATGTGCTCAACGAACCAACTAACAACATCCATATGAAGAAGTACTATACTTAAGTAGCCTAGTGCATGGAAAAGGCCAAAAACAATAAAAAAAAAAATTAAAAAAAAATTTTAAAAATGAAGAAAAAAGCAAAAACAAAGTACAATAAAAACGAATGGTGAAAACCTGGTAAACAGGCGCTCTTGTGAAAGAATGGCTCCTCTATCTATCTCCACACCATTTTATCCATACAAACACTATCAGCCATTGCCCGACGCTTAGCACATATCCATTCAGGACATACTTAGCATAGTCACTATCCTGGTTTATCTATATATATCCTCTTACCACATTCCACCATGGCTTGGAAATCATTGTACATGATCATATCAAGAGGCACACTCAGCTAGGGGCATTAAATCATTCAAAAATTGCAAACATTCAAGACATCAAAACTATTACAAAAACTCGGAAGCATGACATCCAACAACCAAAATTACGCTTCATCGCAAAACAAAACAAAACAATTCACAGAAATACCACGAATGGATGATTTTCTGAAGTACTAAATGTTGCATTATCGCATAAAAATCTTGACTAGTTTTGCATTTTGAACTTTTTAATTATTGGATTCTCTTCCTTTTCTCACTAAATGCTTCAAAGCTAGAGATCATGAGGAACTTCCAATATTTTCTTGGTCTTCTGTCTAGGAGGAGATCACTTGTACTGTGTGCAAACTTGCCTCGAGACGTGATACATTGAATATCACTAAAGGCCTGATTCCACTTCACACATACAAATTTTTTAATCTTGCCTGTTTATGCAATAGGCACTCAGGTCATCTTGGTTCAATTATACCTTGACACTTGTGCTATCTTGCAAAATCAAATATCATGTAAATTTTTCTCAAGTCATTATGGTTCAATTATACCATTATGCTTGTATAAATTTTCAACATATCCTAAACAAATCAATGCTCAGTGATGATACCTCCAAAGAAAGCAAACAATATATGGCTATATAGGATGGCAAAATGCAAAATGAGGATGCTCCAAAAACATAGTTGCATATCATTTTACAATTAGTTGCATATCATTTTTTTACACTTAATTGCATATCATTTTAACCTAATTGCATAATCATTATCATACATTTCATTTTCAAGATACATCTCACAGCATATCAAATCATGCATCTCATCTTCAAGATAAAACTCACAGCATAGAAAAGCATACATCTTGCATCATACATTTAAGCATTGCATCATCATAAAGTAAAGAAATAACCCACATAACATGCATCCATATAAACACATCACATGATCAAAGAAAATGGTGCTATATATATATATATATATATATATATATCTCAAAAATGATCAAAATGTACAAAAAGTATCAACACGGTGTCCAGTACAAAGAATACAATGCTAAAAAATACAATAGAGACCACATCTTTCAAGTATGACTATCCCCTGACGGAGATGGTCTCGCTCCAGATGTCCCCACTCCTGGATCTCCAGGAGGGTCCTATCTCGGTGGCCCTATGACACCTCGGCTCTCAGATAGTGACCCAGTATCTCGAGATCGACTAGATCTCAACTATGTAAAGCTCTGTACTCGACGATCCCTGGGTACTGCCGCCTCATAGTGCCGCCGATAGTACTCCGCCTCCTGAGCTCTCAATGCTAGCTCTCTCAGGGTGTCTCTCATCGAGCCACTCGCCGCTGCTCTCTGCATACTAGATACCAGCTCCTCCGCTCACTCTCTCCGCTCTATCTTAGTATCTCGCTCAGTAGTCAACTGCGCAATCTGCCGCTAATATGTCAAAACCTGTGCCTACAGCTGCTGTAGGGTCTGAATCTGGGCATCCTCAATATTATTAGGGACCTGAACCCGTAGCGGCACTTGTGCTGGGGCAACCCCTCCCACTCTACCTGTCCTCGATGCTAGAGGTGGGAGTACATCCATCCTCCTCCTCCTCTGCGCTGGTCGCCTAGCCTCCTCCGTGCCACCCACTGCAGCTAAAACCTCCCCCACTCTCCCCTCTCCACCGGCTCCAATAGCCAATCCACCTCTCCCCCTATCTATCGCTGCCTATCTCACCGCTCTCTCCACACCTCTATCCCCTCTCCTCCCTCTATCTCCCCGCCTCCCTCTGGCTCCTCTCCCTCATCCTCCTCCTCCATCATCTCCATCATCTCCACCGTCTCCCTCATCTTCCTCCTCCTCATCATCAAAGGCTGGCCTCATCTCCTCCGGATCTGATATCCTAGCCACTGCCTGCATAGCAAACAATCTGGCAAACTCATCAGTCATGTCCGCGTGCAGAACCTCTGGGGCATAATCCCATATCTACCCTGCCAACTCGACAAACTCCTCCATCGCTACTGCGCTATCAATGGTCAGGCCCCAATCTGCCACATCTTGCCTCTGTCGTGCATATAGGCAAGCTCCCTGAGAAATACCCTGCTGGCGACCAAACTGTCTCAAAACCCGAGTCACCACAAACCTCTCTATAACAAACGGGATCCTCTCGATCAAGTATCTGGTCATAAAAATAAAGGGCATCTCCAACCCGTCCTTCGCCCACACCTCGCATCCTATATACAGTCGCCATGTGACTGTATCAATATCATCAAGTACTCTCCTCCAATGCTCTAGTTTGCCTAGCTTACGCTGGACAACTAGACCCTGTATCCATAGGCATATGTCGCTCCAACGGGCCTGTCTCTGTCTGCTAGTGGCCTCATTGCTGGAATGTGCTCCCAGCACCATACCTGTAGTAGTGTCACGCCAGCTGACAAACTACCATAACCAAGGTATACTACCTCATGTAAGCCCTTGTACAGATGGGCTAGCATAGCTGATCCCCATGAAAACCTCCGGCCCTATGTGACCATCTCCTCCAATACCAGCCCCCATCCCACAGAGAATCCCTTTGACCTACGATCAGGACAAAGGAATCCACCAATAAACCCTGCTAGTACAGATGGAAGGGGTGCGTAATCCAGGTCTAAGAACTCCTGCCATGGGATCTCATAACTGTAGACTGTCTCATCATGAAAAATATGGCGAAGAGCCTCTGTCCCACCCTCCTCTGACTGCTCATACGGTAGTAGTGCACCTACTACGAGAATCTGTAGGATCCTGTAACAGTCCTCTGGTGTGACTGTCATCTCTCTAGTAGCAAAATGAAAGGTGTTCGTGTCGCTATGCCACCTCTCTGCCAATGTTGTCAGTAGCCCCTGATTCACAGTGAACCGAGGCATATCTAATAGGGAGGTCAACCCACATCTCTCGATGATATCCAGATCAACCTGGGTCAATTGCGGTATCAATGACCATGGTCTCGAAAATCTCTCTCGCGACTAAACCACACCCAATCGCTTCTGTCAACTAGCACAACAAATCCAATATCAGTTTCCACATCAAAACAATGATATAAAAATCAAACTCACATCAACAACATGAAACAATTTGCTCATCTACATCAAGTTCAAAAAAACCTATCATTTCATATCAACTTGTAAAACAACTCAAGTTCTCAAAAACCATATCAAAACTTGTAACACAACTCAAGTCTCCACAATCACATAAACTTGTAACACAACTCAAGTTTCCCACCCATATCAGCTTGTAACACAACTCAAGTTTCCAACCCATATCAGCTTGTAACACAAATCAGGCTTCACACATTGAACTTGACACAGGGTATGCAAATAAATCATATTTTGCTCAAAACACCACATTGATATCTATACATAACTTGAAATATCGCAAATCAAAACATATTATATCAACACTCATATTGGACAAATCCATAAAATCGTGATAGTACGACACAACAAATTTACAAACCACCTCATCTTGCAAAGTTTTTCCCGATGCACTAAAACAGACTCCCACTGCGCTAAAATTTTTGCACGCGCTAGGCTGTTTTTCCTACGCGTTAATCTATTCACCCAATGCGCTAGACTGACTTTACGCGCTAAATCTTTCCCCCCATGCGCCACCTAACCTACCCTATATGCTAAACCCTACACACGCGCTAATCTATACCTCTTGGGCGCTACCTGTTTGACCCTATGCGCTAGGTTAATCCTACGCACTAAACCCCCTTACCCATGTGAACCTCTGTGACCCCTATGCGCTAGGTCTACCCTACGCGCTAACTTGCTGACCTGACGCGCTACCCGACTATCGCCATGCGCTATTCTACGTCTAGGCGCTAACCTATATTTCCTATGCGCTACCCTATTTCATTTCGAACGTGACCCTAATTATCAACTTAATGTGCTACTTAAAACTTTGTATGCGCTAATCTAGGGCTTTGACGTGCTAAAACGCTAAAACCGAGTTTTAAAAACCAAAATACGACTAAAAACGGCCAAATCAAAAATCAAAAAAGGGTGAAAAATGTTGACTTACTGGTGGTCCATATGCTGTAGGTCTCCAGTACCTCTGAACACGCTCGAAACGGTGTCTGGAATACGGAATAGACATTTTGACTTCAGACCAAATTCTCTTTCTCCAAAGTCAACAATGAACAAATGAATCTAATTAAACCACTTTTCCCCTTTTATAGGAGGGAAAATGAAGTTAGGGTTAGCCAAATGGCCCTATAATGCGGTCGCGGTCTCCCCTATACCCTAAAATCTATAAATTATCGGGAGATGAATCAATTTACACACATTTTACATCGACGAAATCCTACACACCACACACCACTCATCAAATTAAATCAAAATTTTTCCAAAAAATTGATTCATCTCCCGAGGGGGCATCACCATCAAAATATCGAATCTGGGGCATCACACATCAAATCAAATCCGGGGCACGACTTGCAAATCAAAAGAGTGACACTTAAATGGCATTTGATCATAAATTACGATAATGCATCATTTTCTTTGAAATAACATGTGCACACACGTCGCTTCAAAGAGGGGCAAAATGTAGATGTATAAAAATGACCATATTCCTAAATGAATATTTTATGTTCATTTCTTTATTTAATTAAATCCAATTTAATTAAATTATCCACATTCCTCTATTTTATTAAGTAAATTACAAAATTTATTTAAATAAAATTCACTATACCCATTTAATGAATAAATCATTTTATTCAATTAAATCCCCCCTATCCACTTTTAATTAAATTCAAATTTAATTAAATAGTTATCCTAAATTGAATAAATCTAATTTATTTAATTTCCCCAAATTGCAACCAAATTGAATTAAATTAACTTTATTTCAATTAAATCCTATTATCCCTCCATCCACTTGCAAAATCCTACATCTCCCACTTGCCTTCCTAAACCCCTTTCTAATCCCTTCTAGAATCTTCTAATCGCTTCTAATTAGCCTAACCCATCTTCTAAACTTTGTCACATCCCTAAGCAAAGGGGAGGTCACTTTTCAAAACCTCAAAGTCTTTGATAACCATTAAAGGCTTCAAGTCTTCAACCACTTAATTCCCCAAAGTCTTCAATAGCCATTAATGGTTAACTCAAACCTTCTTACATGGTTAAAGAATTTATTTTAACTCAACCTTCATCCAACCCAAGGGTCTCATCAAGCCTTTAATGCTTTGACCATGATTATCTCTTAATCATTTGCACAAAGGTTTATCCTTGGATTAACTCTTAATCCATTGGGTAAGCCTAACTTAAGCTTAACCCTTATCTCTAGATAACCATAAGGTCTTCTCAGGCATTTAATGCCTCCAACCCCTTCTCTCAACCCAACCCTATGTTGACACTTGTCACCATTTCATTGGTGCCAATTACAAACATGGATCCCCAACTTTCAAACTCAACCCTTGATTAAACCATTTAATCCTGACCATCCATTGCCCTATTTTTGCTATAAATAGAGCTCTCATTCCTCCATTTTGATCATCCTCCAAATTTGTAGTATCACACTTATGCTCAAATACATTCAAGCTTTCATATCTCATTTTATGCTCATCATTTTAGCCTCTCTTTTAACTAGGAATTAGTCTAAATATGTATGTTTAGAATACTTTCTTTATCATTTAGCTCAATCATAGATTAAATATATCATGTTAGGATAGTATTTATACTAACCTTGTCATCTTACAGTTAGTTTATTGCATTTCTAGAATCAGGCATAGCTTAGGATACATTTCATTCTAAAATCTATCAAAGCATCCCTCATTCTTGCATTTGCCATCCCTAAACCATTTTGCTCAGTGATCTGAGAGCAAAAACATTGGTTTGAGGGACATTGTGAGATAGAGAACCATGGGACCCACCTTGGGAAGCTGAGTAATACTTTGTTACTCCATAGCTTGCACCAAGAAGTCCTATGTGTGTGTGTGGACAAGTCTTTTAGAATATTTTCACATATTGAGTTCTATCGTCCCACTTTTCCCGCATACAGTTTGTACACCACTTTCAATTTTTTCAACACACCAAAAACTTCTTCTGATGGTTCTCTAGGTGCATCTAATAAAGCTTTTGCATAAGTTTCCAATGTTGATATCTACCCCATAACCCATTTTTGTTACCCATATAGTTCCAGGTAATACAACTTCCATCCATGTTTCATCTTTCTTAATTACAAAATATATTTCCTTATCATATTTATCTACTACGCTCTGTGGTAGTCTCTCTCTAGTTTTCATTTTGGTTTGGAAAGCTTTGAAATATTTAGTTATGTTATTTTCCTTAGTAGTACCCATGCCAGTGAAGGATTCTTGCAATTGTTTGCCTATCGGTATGTCACATCCAAAGTCATTCTATCCAATACCAGGAATTTCATTTGAGAAATACAACATAAGGCATACCAAGAGATTGCCAAAATGAAATGTTCCTTTCTTATCACCTTTTATCTTTTTTAGGTTATCAACTAGTTCATCCTTCAATCATTCACACACATCTATTTTTTTCATTATTGTTTACCATTTCATAAGCACTATTAATGCAAAGACTAGAAACTGAATTAAGTTTGTTTGCATGTGTAGTCTTGTAACCTAAGATCATACTTATGAATCTCACATTAATGTCCTTGATGTCATTTACTCTCAGAGATCTACTATCAGATGTTTCTCTAGTTAAGGTCATGACTTTGTTATTAGGAACCTTCTTATTTTTGTCAGGTTTGCTGCTCATTGAGGGTAGACCTCTCACTACCCTAATTGCTTGCCAGGTGAATTTGCAAATCGAGTCTAACCAAAGAAATTCTCTATGTGCCCTACTTAGGACAATTCTCACAACTTCCTTTGGAAAATCAGGGATGTTCAAGATTTCTGCAAAACCTAAAGTCTCAATAACCTTGTGCTCGAGTTTGACATTGCCATTTTCATCACAAATTACAGTTTTAAACATCTTTAACACTTCCTCATAACCTAATTCTTCAATATTGCAATGAATATAAATCTTAGGGTCTTCAACATAAGCTACACCTTTAGGAATCTTTGAAATGGCGCCTATGGAATCATCTTGCTTAGCTATCTTGGGAATGATTTTAAATACGGGCCTAAGGCATTTTATATTTTCCACAACAGTAGGGTTTGCAATAAATTTGGGAGTAGAAGAGGAAGCCATTTGAAAAATACCTTAAGCTGCCTAATAATGTTTGAGTGCTTGAAAGAAATCGCTTCACTTCTTTGCCTTGAATGCCTTCGCTCGAATTTCACGCTCTCTGCTAATTTGAATGCTCGGTGAATAAAAAATGAAGGAAAACTGATGATTTATAATGAAATTTCTTTCAACAACCACATTAAATGCTTGCCAGTTAAGTGAATACTTAACACATCTGTCGGTAAAGAAGAAACCTATCTTCTCACCATCAATCGAGGGTAATATGCATGATATTCAACTTGCTGCAATACTCCCAAAGGGTTACTTTTCAGTTGGATGAAGAATTTCCTTCTGGTGGAGTAATACTCTATTCTATTGGTGAAGGAATAGTCTCATCAACATTCTGATCTGTCTTTCTAATCCATTGTTTTGAAAATTCTTGCTTTACCTCATCAACCTTTTCTTTGCCTTTCAAACTGGGTCCTTTATTATTTGCCAGTGAAGTCTCACTTCTACAAAATTTTGCAATATGTCCAATTTTATTACAAGTATAACAAGTCACATTATTCTTCTGAATAGCCTTTCAATATCCTATGCTAGTTTGTGTTCTGCATTGATTAGATAAGTGTCCAAATCTTCCACAAACATAACATCTCACATTCATTCTGCAGTTTTCTAAATTATGACCAACTTTGTTGCATTTGGAACATTGACCGGTGGGTGCATTAATATTCTGATTATTTCTAGATCTACACTAATTTTCTCTATGACCATACTTGTTTTTGATTAGGGGAAAAACAGGTTTTGAGGGGACCCAAAACCCCATACTATAGGTTTTGGAGGGATTCGAAACCCAATAGATTTTACCGGGATCTAGAACCCAACAAAGTAGGGTGCTAAAAGAAATAAATAATGAAAAACTAGAACCAAAATCCAGCAAAGATGACTAACACCAGCAACATCCAGCATAGTCATGCCACACCAAACAAAGCTACAACTCCAAACTATAGCACGAAACATTAATTATCTAGGGTATAACAAGCACCCTCAACCAACTTTTAGGGTTTTGAAAGGTACCCCTAACCTTCATTAACAACACCAGATTACAAAAAATATTCATACAATTTGAATCTGGCCAGTAGAGGTTTTGAGAGGCTCCCTCAATCTTCAAACTGGGTTTTAAAATGGAACCCAAAACCAACAACACGGGGTTTTTCCAGGCGCCCTCAACCTTAAATGAAGAGCTCACCCCAAACACAAGATTTTCTAGTCAAGTCATCTTCATTCTTCTTCCTATCTTCAATGTCTTTACAAAATCTCATAGTCATATCTTGCATTTCATTCCTCATAGTACTATTTTCTTGTCTCATCTTGTTCACAAATTCATTAATAGTTTCCTTTTCATCATTATCATTTTGCATCTTCTCATGAAGTTCTCTTCTTTTATTTCTAGCAATAGTAAGATAGTGTACCGATAAATAAGAATTAATGCAGTAAACATGAACAATAAAGACAACATAGAAAGCACACCATAACACAAGATGTTTAACGAGGAAACCCGGTGTGGGAAAAACTTCGGTGGGATTTGTGACCCACAATATTCACTCACTGGCCAATGAATAAATATTACTTACAATGAGGGGCCTGCACATGCAGGAAGGATAACTACCTAGAGCTCATTGCTCAATTTACAAGATAGAAGTCTCACTGACTTACAAAATGGATTATGAAAATCCAATACAATGTACTGCTTCAAATCAACATCAACTATGCCAGGCTCAGTACCAGTTTAAGCTCTTTCTATAACCAAAAATCTTTGCTGTCAACTTATATCTCCTTATACAAAATTCACAACCACTCTCTTACAAAATGACCTATAAGATCTCATACACATATATGAGTCTTTTAGAATATGCCTTGTCGGCTTTACAAAAGATAATTACATTAAATACAATAAACAAAAGTTTATTCCTTGTCGGCTGGAGTGCCAATATGCATTGTAGCCGCTGCAGGTGAAGTGTCTGCCGATGTATGTAGATGTCTAGCCGGTGTCGGTGCCAGCGCCTTTACCAGATGAATGTCGGGTGGTTGTCAGGAGGTTGCCATCAATGACCACCATCATTTCTCATTAGAGTGTAGAATGCCAACAATCTCGACAACATCACCAAGGTCCTAACCAAAGGCAATTAAAATTAATCTTGAGCACACAATTAATTTCTTAAATCATTAATGTCACATGGCAAATTAATCACTCTGAATTAATTAAATAAATATTTAATTAATTGATCATTCCAAGTAAATCATTTTAAACAATTAAACCTATTTATTTTATTAAATATCGTAGTATATTTAATTAAATAAATCAATTTGTCATTAAATCATGAAAAAAGGAAATTAATTGGAAAAAATAATTAAGAAATGAAGTCAAAAGGAATTAATCTTGAAAATCAAATTAAAAATTGAAGGAAAATATCAAGAAAGCAATTAAAACAATTAAATATCAAAATTGAATGAAATGGAGAATAAATCAGTTTTTTTTTCTTCTAATTTTATCTTAATTTTAGTTCAATTTCCTTTAAAACTGAGAAAAGCAGCCAATCATATCAATTCACCTGGATTGTGCTTCCTCTTGGAAAATCTCAACCGCTCATCATCATTTGATCTCTGTCATTGGTTTCTTTTTGAATTTTCTATAAATTTAGGCTCTCATCTCTCATTCAAGGATCCTGGAGAATATATTGTTATTATGTTGTTTTTGCTCTAGGTTCATTGAGATTTGTGCATTGAGATATTACATATTAGTTATTGCATCCTTATTAAATCATCGAGATTAATATTGCTTAAATCATGTTAGATTAATCTTGCATATCTAGCTTAAATTTTGCATTCATCTAGCATAATCTTGCATTCATTTAGCTCAAATTCATGATCATATAGATTAAATCCTCCATTTAGGTGTTGTCTAGTCACTGGTATTGCATATGAAATTTGAGAGCAAGACTAAACTCGCATCTACTAGAAGGCAATAGGTCGCTTTGTAATGGTTTATTGTTCATTATTGATTATTGATTTACTAACCATGCATCTAATGACTTAATTGAAGTGTTGTGTATTCAGATACAACTTACAGATACAAGTCTACTTTTCACACACACAAAACTAAGTTAATTGAAAAAGTTGATTAGGAGAGTATATTTGATTATTTTTAAGTGTCTCAACTTCCTATATTTTCAAAGGCCCAAGTTAAATAGAAGAGGGTGACATGACATGCTATAGAATGTACTAAATGGACAGTGCAACATGAACTAGTTTTAGATATCTATACAAAGAGTCTCTAATCTAAATTTAGTTTGGTAAAATTTATCCTACCTAGACACGGTTATTTAAAATAATGGAGGCATTAGTCTATTTGGGTTTCTCTATTGTAAATAGAATATGACATTGAATCACTTTAGAATAGAGAAACATTATGGTCTTAAATCTTTGAGGGAATATTAGTGAACAAATAAAAAGAAGGGAGAGAAAATATATCTTAGTGGTTAAAACAAAAACAATCAAGAATTTTTGTCAATATTAATGAGAAATCTAAGATATTTGACTTTTGAAACACAATAATTTGTCTTGTATCTTGTTGATGTTATTTGATTGAAATAAACTCACAAAATAAGGATAGTTTTATTTCCTTACAATTCTTTGCATGATTACAGTCACACAAAATATATTTATAATTGTAAATTAAAAAAACATTTTCTAAAAATTCCTTGAACAAGCTTTTATTATTATTTATGTGACTAAAGCTTTCATGGTTTACATTATTATGTATCATTTTTTCATGTAAAGAGAATGCAATTGTTGATACTTATAATATAATTGATCTAAATAATCTATAAAATAATTGTGAACTTTATTTAAATGAGGTTAAAACCATGTTAATGTCTATTAAAACCTAAAAATTTATAAAGTAGCTCCAATAACTTAAAATATGAAGTAGAAAAGCATTGCATCAATAATCAATAAAGAGCAATATAATAAAAAATTTAGAAGAGAGAAAATCAAATAAGAAATAATGTAGACACCTAAAATTGTCCTTTAATTATTTAATCTCATCCCTCTTCCCCAAATTAAATAAATATTTTATTTATTTATTTTTTTATCCACATGATGACACATTTTCTAAATTACCTACTCCTCAATCCTAGCTACTCATTCATCAATTAACCTCTTAATTTCCTAACCTCCATTTTTAGGATGTTCTCTATAAAAGAGGCTTCCTTCTCTCATTTTATATATCTTTTATTCAATCATACTTACATAACGTTGAAAACATTCTAGCATACATCATCACATCATCTTTGCAATCATAGCTATACAATATCACAATCACATCCATTCCCCTTTGAGCTTTTGTGCAAGTGCAACATAAATTTGAGAGCAACATTGTCAAATACAAGATCATGGAGGATAGGAGAATAATGGAGACAAATCTACTTTGTATGTGAATGGTATAACATTTGTTCTTTCATTGTTATTTGCATGCATGGTGGTTACATATTGATGTTGTGTTAAATTAGTTTGTAGATTTAGGGTTTAGTGGTTAGATTTTATTAGGGTTTACAAAGAGGTTCTCAATTCAACATAAGCATTTTGGCACACTCGGTGGGATTTGGATCTCTATTGGATCTGTATTTTTGTAGGTTTTGCTAACCTTATATTACTATTTTGTGCAAAAATTTGGAAACTAACATTTTGCAACTAGGGTTGATGACACAAGCTTAGGATTTGGAAATATATGATCATATCCCTCAAATGGTTGTAGATTTTTGTACAAAATTGTTATTACACATTGGGAATGGTATAATTATCTCTCAATCCAATAATCATATGTTTCTCATCATTTTTGAGTGATTTATAATTTTGTATGATTTTTTCATAAAAAATAATTCTATGAGAAAATTAGGATTTTTTTAGAGTTTCTTACATTTTCAAAAATCTCTCAAAATTCTAAAGGGGGTATGTTCTTTAAGTTTTCAATTTGATGAAAAATAATTAACAAAAAATTAGATCTTTAAAAATTAAGGTTTTGAAATGATTTGATCATATCTTTAAAACAGTTGCAAATTTTTGCACAATTTTTTTTTTGCAAGTTGGGAATGGTATAAGGAAATCTCAATCCAAAAATCAATTTTTTCTTATCATTTTTGAGCGATTGAGATCTCAATCCAAAAATCAAAGTTTTTTTATCATTTTTGAGCGATTTATGATTTTTTTTAAATTTTTCATAAAAAAAAATTTTTTTGGGAGCAAATCAACAATTTTGGGGAATTTTTAGTTTATGTTTATGGAAATATCTCATAATTCTAAGGGGGTTCTATTCTTTAATTTTTTAATTTTGATGAGAAATAATTAGCAAAAAAAAATAGATCTTTGAAAATTAGGGTTTTTTAATAAATCTTCTCTCTAAGGCTCAAATCAAGGAATTTTCTAAAAAAAATACATTTTCATAATGCTCTTAGAATTTTAGTAGGGGTATGTTCTTTGCAATTTAATTTTTTGGAATCAAAATCATTACAAAAAAATCAAATCTTGTTGACTAGGTAAGAAAACAAAAAAAATGAAATTGTAATCTTGTGATGAGTTTATATTTTATTGCATCATAAGATTATTTCATCATGCTTAAAATGGGTTTCTTATCATTTTTAATATCACAATGAATCAACTCATGCATAAGATTTATTTGCTTTGGCTTATCATTTTTGGCATATTTACACATGCATGGATTTGAGGATGCTAAAAAGCTAGCTCAACGCTCATCATTGGATCAAAGGGTTTCAACACAAAGGGGAAGCATTAAAATCAAGGTGCACTTGTTCTAAATCCTCTTATTTATATTTAAAAAGTGATCATAATATTTTCCATTTATCATAATCATTTCTTTCTTTAGATCATCTTGTTTCGTGTGTCCACATATCGAAAAAGGGATTAAAATTGATCATACACATTTCAATTTGGTTTTAAAATGAACAAGTGTCTTTTCATCCCCAATATTACTTATGTATGATCTCCTCTTGGGATCTAGTGGTAACCTTGAGTGGTTAGAAATAACTGATCTTATTTTTATTTTTAGGAGGCCTACCTAGAGAAGAGATCACTCTAGGGGACGACCTCAACTCCCGTGTTCTAGTGGAGTATAAATAGCAAGGGTGAATCAAAATACATGCCTCTTGGAAGTGAAATATTGTCAATATGGGCTAATCCTATAAGAAATGTATACCTTAAATAAGTGAAGGTGGAGAGTGGGTAACCCTCTCCTCCCAATTGTTTGACAGTATTTCACTTTCATTTCATGGATTTAGGCCTCACATACCCTTGTGGTATATAGAGGATACCCCTAGTTGAGCTTGTCAAGCCTATAGTTGAACTTTTTGGCCATCATTTCTTATGTATACAAGTATTGATACTCCCACTTGAGTAGGCTTGTTGATATGTCTTATGTTTTTGAATGTTTAGATCGCCTTCCCCACTTGAATCCAAAAAGGGACACATCATCCAAATTGAGCCATAAGATTTTTTTCTTTTTCATTTCTTTTTTATGTGTTTTATATTTAATGAAAAATCCAAAAAAATCATAAAAACCAAAATTCAAACAAACGTCATGGATTAGTGTTACACATTTCATAGCTCGAAGGTGAAGAATTTATCCCTCCAATTGAGAGACCATGTGGGAACTTACCATTTTACCTCCAATTAGCATATCAATCCAACTCACACATGTTTCAAACATTCAACCAAAA